>NC_135211.1:9392913-9610413 GCF_052324685.1 Brachyhypopomus gauderio | reverse complement strand
GAACCACATACAATGCCACAAATGATCTGGAAGGCTAGAAACACAGAGCACCAGAGAGGCTTGTGGTAAATGTAGTACCTTAAGAGAAGCACGAGAGTACGGGGGCACTCCACTGTCGTATTTCCCTGAGATGATCCCACATGCAAGAGGGGACCACGTCATTGCCCCTACACCTAAAATACACACACACACACACACACACACACACACACACACACACACACACACACACACACACACACACACGCGCGCACATCTGTAAGCAAAATATCACAAAAACACAGCTGTAATTAGCCCTCCAGTTTGGCAGAGGGCAGTAGTGTTTACCGATCTTGTGAAAGAGCTCGGGCAGCTGCACTTCCACCTTCTCCCTCTGGAACATGTGATACTCGGCCTGCTCACAGATGGGTGGGATCTGGTTAAACTGCCGTGCCACAGAGTACGCTTCCTACAGGAAACATGGAGACCTGGGTGTTGAACAGTCCCGCCGCACTTTCTTCTGACCTAAACTACCACTTCATTCTTTCAATACAAGTGATATCTGGCTGTCAGTAAGTATGCTATGGGAGTAATAGTGCCTACACATTGTCCTCTCTGACTCAGGCTCTTGTGGGTGACTGGTGCAATCACTATGACATCTCACCGTCTGTAGTCAGTAACTGGAAGTCATCCTTTAACAGAATCATTTGAAAGCGCCGTCAGGTGAGGAAGGATGTTTGTTCAGGGGATTCGGATGAAGTAGTAGAAGACGGAATGTGTGGTGAGGGGAAGAACGTGTGAACTAAATGATGTGAGTCAAAGAGTAGGAGCATAGTGATGAGCTAAATGTGTGACAGAGTGGCGATGGGTAGAATCAGGCCCGTTGACAGTCTTGCTGGGGCCCGGGACAAGAAAGTTTCATCGGCGGCGTAATCGCGGTGGCTCCACCCGTGCGCGAGAGCCTCGCGCCCTGGCGGTTCGCGAGGTCGTGCACCTCTCGAATTTTGTAACTTCACTTCGCCCGCGCCGCGCTTCAGCGCAATGAACAAAGTCATGTTTGCAGGGTTCATACACCTTTACAAGGTGGAATTAAAACACTTGTACGTCACTTTCAAGCAGGGTATCTGCACATTTTTAAATCTCAAATTCAATGACTTTTAAGACCTTTTTAATACCTCTCACAAGAAAAAATAATACTATTACTGGGGATGCAGGTGTGTTCCACATCGTTGACGGGGGGGGGGGGTGAACGAACGAGAATTGTTGACGGGGGGGGGGGGGGGGGGGGGGGGGGGGGGGGGTTTGTTGAACGAAAATTGTTGAGGCCGTATACTCCAACGCTAGGAATCTAGCACTAGGACCCTGGAGCGGTTATTTTCTGCATTAGCGCTAGATTCGGCAAAGTTCACATCGCGCCAGAACAACTGAACAACACACACTTATAATAATTTAATGCCTCCCCTCATAAAATTCCAGATATTTTAAGACATTTTTAGGCCTTGAATATGGAAAACTAAATTTAAGACATTTTAAGACTTTTTAAGGACCCGCGGGTACCCTGCTTTCAAGGTCCATTTCAATATTTCCCAGCACGTTAAACTTAATAAAGTTAAATATTTATACATATACTCGAAACGATTCGAAATAATTCACGTTTTATTCACATTATTTAGGGGTTGTTTATTTTCAAAACGCCCGATCTTAACGTCTTCTCTCATGTTTCGTCCTGGAATTACAAGAGGCTCGTATTTGTTAACGTAATACAAGAGAATTGTTCAGTCAGATAGCTATTTGTTGTGAAACGAAGTAGATACAATTTCAAGCATGTTCATTTAGCCTAAATTCCAGCACTTTTTTTTCCTGAAACACAAAGCAACATTAAAATTGGTCAGGTGAATGTTCCCTCCCCTGTTTTTGAGGGCTGTTTCTTTATACTACCACATATCGTTTCGGACAACACTGCAAAGAATGCGACGCGCCAAGTAGCCTCCGCCATTTGCGCAGGTGTGCGGAGTCGCGCGCTACGGTCACTCGCGAAAGTATAATCACCCAGGCAGGAGGGAGGTAACTTTTCTACGTAATGTCCGAAAATCAGAAGGCGGGATGACCCGCAAGTCAATCAAATGACACCGCCGTCATCCATCCAGCGCTGACGATCCAGTGAGAGGATCATATTTCGGACACAAAACAGATAGCACGCCTGTGTGGTTTATTATGATTTGACAGATTTTTTCCCCAAAAAATTCAAATGACGGAAATCCGTCGTAGTGACGGAGAACTTTAACCCATGAGGTAGCAGGACAGCGTGGGTGTTTGGTAACAAGGTGAACATGTGCACCGTACAGTGGGAGTGGTAATAATGTGAGTCAAAGTGTGGTGAAAAGTGACTCACCATTATCTCCATAGGGCTCCAGCGCGATGTCCCCCAGTACATAGCCATGCCCTGATTGATCACATGGGTCATCGCTCGCACCGTCTCTGCCAAACAGAGGCCCGGCCCAGCATGTCAGAACACAGCATTCACAATACGTGTGCAGAAAGAAAAATCAAAAGAAACAGATCAATGCTAGATTGATTTCAGAAACAGCCCTTAATGACACAGTATTAAACGAGCCTGTGCAATTCATCAATACTCAAAACAAATAACCTCCTCCTGGGTGGAGAGGTCGGAGAGAATATGGTACAGATGGGAAAGGGGGGGGGCTCTTACTGGCCTGAGCAACAGTGTCAGGAGCTCTGGCAAGTCTGTTTACAGCTGTTTGCCATGTTTGATTAAGAGCATGAGGAGGGGGAAGAGAGATGGCCAAAGAGAAAGAGAGAAATATAGGCAAAGAGAAAGAGATGGGAGACAGAGAGAGAGGCAGGCACAGAGAAGAGGCAAAGAGATAGAAAATGGACAAATATAGGGGGAAACATGTTGCTACGTTTGCATCTCACTCTTTCTGCACAAGACACCGTATGTGACAACCAACTCATTCTGTAATACCTCATTAAAGCTTGCTAGCTGAAATAAATAGTGCTACTGATGCATCGTCATCTCATGTTTGTTATTATTTTTATTATATTAATATCATGAATAAATTATATAAATTTTCTGAAACTGATCCAATTTCTGAGAGAGAGAGAGAGAGAGAGAGAGAGAGAAAGAGAGAGAGAGAGAGAGAGAGAGAGAGAGAGAGAGAGAGAGAGAGAAAGAGAGATGGTGTGTGTGGTGTGTAGCCCCATGGAGGAGAGCCAACAGCAGATGAGTATAAGCTCTCCCAGCTCTCTGTACTAATGCACAAACTGTGTGAACTTTAGAGAGAGCAGCCAGAGAAACCCCCATAAAGCCAGACGTGTGAGGGTGTAGTCTGGCATTCAGGGAAATGAGACCGACTCAGCATGAATATCAAACAATAGTCAAAAATGGCGGTTTGAAGAAAATAAAATCTTAATTGGCAGTTCTTGTACTGGTTCTGTAAAAAATATTTTATCATTTTAATTGGATCAATACAAGGAAGTATACAGCATTTCATACTCAGAAGTTAAACAGAAAGGACTTGAATACCTATAGTGTACCCCCCCCAAATGTCTCGGGCTCTGAGGAGCAAGGTGCTGCTGGGATTTATAGTCTTTTTTTTCCCTCAAAGAAAGGTGAAAGCAGAAATATACCAGATCTACATAATTCTTCATAATCACTTTTCAGTGATGGTGTCCAATGGCACCGTATGGGTTATTGCTCTATCCATCAGAGCAGCTTCACCAGATTCACTCACCTTCCATGGGGGTGTTGGGGTCTGGTCTGTTTGCAAACACCACATCCACATACTCCAACTGCAACCTATCCAGTGAGGCTTTCAAACCTGCACACAAGTGGAGTAGCACTCACTTAATACCGCTTGATCAATTACACTTGCCAAGTCACATGGCATACAACCACATCGCCTTCATTAGCATCTGCTGTGCTCCAAAAGAGTCTTGCACCATCGGCAGGAAAGCTCCGTTATGGAAGGTCGTAACGAGTTTATCCAGCACTGTGGCCACAGAGGCCTCAACCTCTAATTAAAAAAGTGCCCTAATTAAAATGGTTCACGCTTCACACACCTCGTCAACTCTAATAGCTGCTCACTGGGGCACAGTGACACAGGGCTGATCTTGGCATACCTTCTATAATATGTTTCCTGGACAGTCCTCTCTCAGTCTCGGCCCTGAAGAAGAGAATAGCTTATGTTACCTTAAGCATGTGCACAACCCTGAAACATTTCCTTGTACAAGAGTCATTCTGCTGTGAAACTTTGTTTTATACTCTAAACTTGAATAAAGGAATTCTTTTTGCACAATTCTGCTATTGGTCAGGAACTTGCCACAGCCTAACTGTGGGGCTTGTTCACCATTCTGTAAGGGTTTATTCTAACAAGCACGTTGCACAGGGACAAAGCAAACTCCTTCAGGCTGTGTATGATAAACACAAAATGATAAGTGACCACATACTTTCCACCCCAAAAGATTTTTGTAGTGATCACTAAACTGGAGCGTCTGCAAAAACAAGAACAGAAGCCTCATATCACAGTGGGTCAACTTGTCATTACAGCTGTACAACATAACAGAGAGAGAAAAGTCCAGGATTAACATATGCATTAAAAAATTAGAAAATATCTGCTAGGCAGTGGTCACGCAGGGTCGCTAGGGGAGACACAGACGCACAGCTCATAATAAAACTTTCCTAGGGACATCTCAGCTGCCTTCTGTCTTCTTGTTGAAACCTGGACACAAGTGAGCTTTAATCCTGCCTTGGCACTAGATTTTCTCCTTGGCTTAATTTCTAAAATAGGATTTTTAATGAAGAAGAGAAGACACCTTCAAACAGAAAGGAGTGCCAGTACACAAACTTACAAGAGTTGAGCTGGTAACCATCTGATAAACATCTGATTTTATCCATATGACCAGAAGGCATGGTGAAGGTATCGGTCCAAGCCTTAATATTTCATATCTCTGCTGGCGTGCTATATGCATGGCACCATCTGATTGTTCTCATTATCAGACAGCCTTTACATTGGACCAGGTGATCAAGGAGAGATAAACGGATGACGGAGCGGAAATGAAAAGCAGCACTCTTCCGCTTGTGAGCATACCTCCATCCCTTCTTCTTTATGATGTTGCCCAGCACCACCTCGGCCCTGGTACAGAGAGACGGGAGGTTAGTGCAGTCATCAACCATCCCACCTCACATCTGATTCACTGTAGAATAAGACTAAGCAAAGAAATGGGTCACGGATGTCAAAAGAAACCCTCAAACACTCTTAATTGTAACTGGTGAGCATCACGAGTGTCTGTGGGGAAATGATCCAGTGGTCATGACAACAGTAAAGTGATGTGAAAGGGCCTTTTGTACAGATGCACTCACAAAGATGTGTGCGTGCAACACACTGCAAATACTGTAATGACTGCAATTTTTGTGAGAAAGCAAGCCATCATTTTAAAGGCCAAGAATACAGTAGACATTGACCAATGAGTAAGAGCTCATCAGGGTATGCTAAGATCTTGCTAAGTCTGATTTCTCCTGCGCAGGCTTAATGCAGTGTTACTGATGGCAGCCATTAGCAGTGCTGGGGTGCTAATTGGCCCTCAGCGTGGCTTTGAGCCCCACTGTGCCCTGCAGGAGGCAACGCTGCACAGCACACAGAACACGCTGGCCGACCCCAGCATAACCCCCATGCCACCTTAGTGGCCGGATGCACTCAATCTCTCTCTCTCTCTCTCTCTGTCTCTCTCTCTCTGTCTCTCTCTCTCTCCTTCTCACTCTATTTCTAGCTGTGCCTCTTTTTCACTCCCTTTTTCACTCTCTGTCTCGCCAAGTGTACATCTCGCCATGCTGAACTCGCCCACAGTGTTCGTCATATCCTCACTCACGTGTGTGTGTGTGGCGCTGTAGGTTAATCAGTGGAGGAGGAGAGGAGCGCGGAGCCTGATAGCAGATGTCCAATTAGTCCGGCCTCAGCATCCCCTTTCTGAAACGTTCTGTTTTGCTGCCCTCTGGCCCTGTTCTAAGATGTGTCGGCGTTCAGTCAATCGGCCAGGATTCGAGTGAATCGAATGGCAGTGCATGCCCACCGAATGCATTTTTCAAAATTCAATATGACACAAGGGGGGTGGGTGTGGTATAAATTAACACTTGGTATACATCGTTAGGAGGCCATGTGCAGATTCAGGGATCAATTGCATGGCTAGTCTGTTTCAATTTATCTTTATTACTGTCAGAAGAGAGCAGCTAATTATTAAATTAACATACATATATATGCAATGATGTCATGAAGCCATTTTTGAGCACGACCCTATCAAAATAAGTGTCCATTAAAATCTTTGCAAGTGTGTGTGCAGGCACGTGCGTGTGTGTGTGTGCGTGTGCGTGTGTGTGTGTGTGTTGTGTAACAGAGACGGAGATAGAGGCAGACGGGTGTGTGGGCAATGCAGCCTATATTTTTGTTTGCTTGTGTTAGAAGGAGAGAAAGAGGAAAAGATTATAGGTCATATGACCTGATTATGGTCACACACCAAGCCATGTGTGGCACAGTCTGTACACACCTGCGCGTGTACACGCGTGTGTGCATCAGTGCATTCGGTTACTTATGCCACTGAAGCAGAGAACATTTTAACTCCATGATGTTACTACTGTACTGCCAGCGACCCACGCACAAGGCCTTCACTCCAACCGTGGGGGCGGTGTGCACTCCAAAAGGCATCTCGATATGTTACAAACCACCCAGATAACCCATAACCCCCCTCCCACACACACACACACACACACACACACACTTCCACAGTTGGGTGATCAGGCATCATGTGTCAGACTGCTCTTCCCATTCAGTGTGGTGAAGGGTGGTTCAGGTTGGAGGTGCTGTCCAGGGCACAGCAGGGGTGGGGGGTGGTTCAGGTTGGAGGTGCTGTCCAGGGTGCTGCAGGGGTGGGGGGGTGGTTCAGGTTGGAGGTGTTGTCCAGGGTGCTGCAGGGGTGGGGGGGTGGTTCAGGTTGGAGGTGCTGTCCAGGGTGCTGCAGGGGTGGGGGGTGGTTCAGGTTGGAGGTGCTGTCCAGGGTGCTGCAGGGGTGGGGGGGGGGGGGTGTCATGCCGCTTCAGTGCTTCCCTGCGGCGGCTCCATCACACTCGGTGTTCATCATCACATGTGCGACCTTCACTCGCCAACTCCTAGTGACGCCAATGCCTTGTGACAGCTCAGCTAACTTCATTCAATCTTTGCACAATATAAGAGGAGCCTTTTGTGATCTTATATTATATATCACTTTCTGGCATGAGTATAACCTTTTTGGATGTTTCAGTGAAGTTTGCACATTCATGTTTACATATCACCATCTATTATTACTAAGAAATCTCAATCTTATCTGCAGTACGATTCTTCACATTCTGTGGCCTGCAAAAAGTCAATCTCTACTAAGACTTAAGTGCATTTATATTTGCATTTTAAGTGCATTTATATACACTGCTCAAAAAAATAAAGGGAACACTAAAATAACACATCCTAGATCTCAATTAATAAAAATCTTTGAAATCAGTTGAAAATCTCTCATTTCTACCTGGTGTCTGTTCCATTTGCACAAGAGCAGTTGAAATTGATTCACAATCAGTGTTGCTTCCTATCTGAACACGAAGTGTGGATGACTTGGAGTTACATTGTGTTGTTTAAGTGTTCCCTTAATTTTTTTGAGCAGTGTATAAATTCTCACTATAGTGACAAGGCAGACTTCCTCCAGAACAGTTTGAAAATGCATAAATATTTTCAGAAATGTTATTTTCCTCCAAGGGAGTCATAGATGACACCTTTGCTTGTGTTTACCTGTTTAAAGAGAGGACGCACTGACCTATGAACAATCAGCTGGCATCATAAGAATTCCATTGGTGCCGACTTATCATCCGACTAATAAAACAGTGGATAATATTATACTTAAACACTCCAGACACCTCCAGGATGATGTACATACCGCATCCTTTTTAAGGATCCTCCACTAATCTCCTAAAGACCTGACAAAAACATTAAAGCCATTCTCAAGAGTGAGATAAATGACCATTCAAATAATAACTGTGGTACTGTAGCCTGATCTAGATCTGCTACATGTACATTAACACAGCCACTACAATAACTGCCAGTAAAAAGGATCAGTTGTCATCACCCATTACTCCTCTACTGCATCACTTGCAAGAAATATAATCAGCTTTATATTGGAGGAACCAAGAGAAGTCTTGCTAATCGGTTTGTTGAACACCATCAGACCATCAAGATGAATGTTCTGTTGTTTACAGTGGCAAGTCATTTTAATAGCACTGGCATATTAACAGCATATTTGTTTGCATTGGCAGTTCTTGCTAAGGCAGCAATGAAATTAGGAAACTCAAAGAAAATCTACTCTCCTGGAACACCATGGTATAAATGTTATGATTTAAAATGTAAACTGTTTCCTCCTGCTCCTAGTTCAGAAGCACTCTTTTATCCTGGTGAGTGACAGCAGTGTACTATGGTACGAGAGGTTCAGAACTGTAATAAAAGTAGACATGGATTCCAGAGAGGATGCTCAGAGGTGCTTGGTTATATTAGGAAAAGTAGATGTTCAAACCATAACATTAATTCGGGACTGCAGATCAGTTCTGTTACTTTGAGTTTCCTAACTTCATTGCTGCCATAGCAACAACTGGCAAAGCAATCAGATACATCAGTAATGCGATGTCCATTAGCATTAAAATGCCTCGCCACTGGAAATGACAAATGCTTTCTGATGGCCTGAAGATGTTTAACAAAATGGTCAGTAAGCCTTTTCTTGGTTTCTCCCATGTAAAACTGATTACATCGCTATATCTGTCTTTATATATGAAGCACTATGTTTGCACAGTTTATGAAAGACCTATGACAAACATGTTTATCTAGAAACCGTATATACTTCAATACAATTTCGAACACGTCTGTATCTTACTACTATACACTGCAGTTATCTCACCTGGAATATTTCTGTATGAATACACAAACAATTTTCTGAGATCTTATAAGAAGGTTGTGGACACTGCAATAACAGTGGTGCATATTCATCATGGTACAAAATCATCCTGTGGGTGTCTTACTTTTGTCCAGTTTCATGTTTGTTTTCTAATTTCTTCATCCCCAAGTGTGTTTTCAGCACAATGCTGGAAGGAAAAGCATCACCAGTGTCCTCTAAGGGACACGACGACTCTCTGAGGAATATTAGTCATTGTAGGAGGGGAAATCCCTCAGATTATTGTGCTCTATTGTATTAGCAACAAAGACAGACATCCTCACTCACTGAATCCTGTATATTTGAGATAAATTCATTTATATCTTATAAGTTTAAGACTTGCTCAAATATGATGCTGTTTTATTGGGTATTCCAACAAATTATGCTGGAAGCCTTCATGTAGTTCCTGTTGTTTACCAATCTTTCCCCGCATTACTCTCTGATGACAGGCAATTTCAGGGCAATCTGCAGTATGTGAAGGATAGTGCTTAGTAATTTAATAACCTACCATAATCTCCCACTCATGGCTTGCTGGTCTTCTTTATTTAAATAAATAAATAGAAAGCACTGATCCCAACAAGTTTCCAGAATCAGGTTATTCAGTACATTATCCACTGCTGTTGGACGTCAGTCCTTCCTAGAGCCATCGTGATTATGCAACACTTGTGTGTACGGCGGCGTGGCTAAATTCAGCGGCATGCACTACGCTGGCTGCAACCTTTGGCTCACTCACTTTCCTGCGGCGTAGACTTCAGCCGTGTCGAACAGATTGATCCCGTTCTCGTAAGCCAGAGTCATCAGCTGTTCGGCCATCTGTTGGAGGGGAAGGCAGATCGTGAAGTAAACAGGACTGCACTGTTTAAGGGTCTTCAGTCTGATTATTCACTATTCAGTCTCCATGCAGTGTCCAAGGCCAATTTCCAGCTATATATTGGCTTGGATAAAAATGCTCGTCAAAGAACATGTACCTCAACAGAGTGTTGTGTTCAAGAGTATGTACACTTACAGCATCTTGCCAAAAGTATTCGCTCACACATCCAAATGATCAGAATCAATAAATATTTGTGAAAGAATGGGTCATTCTCAGGAGCTCAGTGAATTCCAGCGTGGAACTGTGATAGGATGCCACCTGTGCAACAAATGCAGTCGTGAAGTCTATGCTGAAGCGCATAGTGTGAAGAGGTCGGCAACTTTCTGCAGAGTCAATCACTACAGACATCCAAACTTCATGTGGCCTTCAGATTAGCTCAAGAACAGTGTGCAGAGAACTTCATGGAATGGGTTTCTATGGTCGAGTAGCTGCATCCAAGCCATACATCGCCAAGCGCAATGCAAAGTGTTAGATGCAGTGGTGTAAAGCCACTGGATTCTAGAGCAGTGGAGGCGCGTTCTCTGGAGCGACGAATTGCGCTCCTCCATCTCGCAATCTGATGGACGAGTCTGGGTTTGGCGGTTGCCAGGAGAACGGTACTTGTCTGACTGTGTTATGCCAAGCGTAAAGTTTGGTAGAGGGGGGATTATGGTGTGGGGTTGTTTTTCAGGAGCTGGGCTTGGCCCCTTAGTTCCAGTAAAATGAACTCTGAATGCTTCAGTACACAAAGACATTTTAGACAATTCCATGCTCCCAACTTTGTGGGAACAGTTTGGAGCTGGCCCCTTCCTCTTCCAGCAAGGTTCATATAGGCATGGATGGCAGAGTCTGGTGTGGATTAACTTGACTGGCCTGCACAGAGTTCTGACCTCAACCTGATAAAACACCGGGTTGTTGAGATGAATTAGAGCGGAGATTGAGAGCCAGGCCTTCTCACCCAACATCAGTATGTGACCTCACAAATGCACTTCTGGAAGAATGGTCAAAAATCTCCATAAACACACTCCTAAACCTTGTGGAGAGCCTTCCCAGAAGAGTTGAAGCTGTCCTAGGTGCAAAGGGTGGACCAACGTCATATTGAACCTTATGGATTAGGAATGGGATCTGACTTAAACTTATATGTGAATCAAGGAAGGTGAGTAAATACTTTTGGAAATATAGTGTATATTGTGAATTTTTTCTTTCATGTGTTTATCGTGGTTACTACTCTAAGCAGAACTAAATGTTACACAGTAATTAATACTGATTTAAGAGCTCTTACCTCGTCTGTGATCTGACCACCAAACGTCACCCATGTTCCTGTTTGAGAAAACAAAGTTGGAATTAGACCTGCTTGGCACAAAGCTAATCCACTTTATATGATTACTGGAATGTCCTGATGAGACTGAATCTGAAATCACAGATAAGAGGGATAAGTATAATGCTCTTTTGAAAAGAAACATCAGCACCTCTAAAACTGAGACCATGGTACTCAGTTGTATGAGGAGTGCCCTCTCCGGGTCGGGAGTGAGTCGTTGCTTCAAGTAGACAAGTTCAAGTACATCGGGCTAGAAATGAGCTTCCTGAGCAGGGTGTCAGGGTTCTCCCTTAGAGACAGGGTGAGGAGTTTGGTCATCCAGGAAAGACTCAGAGTAGAGCCGCTGCTCGCTGTAGAGGCAGTTGAGGTGGCGAGCGGCGGCTCTACTCTGAGTCTCCTCATTCTGTCTCTAAGGGAGATCCCGGACACCCTGCTTGTTTCAGCCGCTTGTATTCGCCTCAGTAATCCCCCACAAGAGCTGGAAGAGGCGGCTGGGAAGACTCAGATAAGCGGATGTGAATGGAGGGGTGGAATGCTATATGGATGGATGGATGAAAAGAAACACTGCAGACCAACATCTCTTTAAATGAAAAAAGCAATATGTTGTGCTATGTGGCGAAACCAAGGATTTACAGTAATATGACTCGATTTTCGTCAGGTAAACCAGCCACACCGAAGCCCACTTCCCCACTGTTAGCGCCCACTGTCTTGGTAATGACACGTAGTGCATTTGATGCGCCCCTTCCCCCCACAGAAAGCTTGTACAATACTGAAAATACCGAATGTGAAGGCTGCAAGGCAAGCTCATCTGTATAGCACTTTTCACACAATTTCAAGAAGCGATAGAAAAGTGAAATTATTCTACTTTATAGTGCGAAGGTAGGCCTAGCCACTCACCGAGCCCAAGACATGACACTCTCAGTCCAGACTTTCCAAGGTTTCTGTAAAGAGAAAATCAAAGAATTTTTAAAAAATAATAATATTATTTAACATTATTTTTATCATCAGGTTTTAACCAGGAAATAGCTGCTTCTTAAATGTGAAAAGGTAACTGTGGTTATTAGAGAACTCTTCACCAGGTCACTTTCTTATATATAGTTAATATATAATTAATATATAGTTAATATATAGTTAATATATAGTTAATATAATATATATAGTTATGTATTACAAGTATACATGAGAAAAAAAATGACCTCTCATCATGAGAGAAAATAAAAGCAAAACAAAATTATGGAAATATAAAAGCTGATCAACAATAACAAATGTCACAGAAAACAAGCACTTCAGAAGTTCTCTGTAATGATAGGTGGTCTTGTAAAGAAATACCCCATTATTTATTATTAATCATTTTGAGTGTGTTTATTTGTATAAACATGTAATTTACTACAGCTGTAAGGTACATAAGGAAAATAGTGAAAATGGACCTTGAATGTGCCCGAGAAGTGCTTGAATTTGCCCTTGTAAAGGTGTATGTATCAAGATGTGCAGGACCTCGCGCTGCGACAGCGAATGAGGCAGACACGCATGAGCGGCGCAACCTCGACTGCGTCATTTCTGACACGTACACCTTCAAGCCAGTTGCGACACGTGAAATATAAAGCTAACTTAAGTCCACAGAGCCTGTAAGGGCCAGGAGCTGCAAGAAGTTGTGACATGTGAAGTATAAATACTGATGTTCAAGAAGTGAGCGAATGCCGGCGTGAGGCCAGAGAGCCCCGGGGTGGAGACAGCCCGTTTATTTTGGCGTCCGAAAGCTCACAGAGCACTGGAGCTCCCACAGGCAGGGAAGTCCTCAATACTTTAAAGCTACTTCTAGAGTCTTGCTCTCCTTATATCAAGACTTGTGACTTGAATTTTTGGAGCAGAAAGTGTATGACCTCGAGAAGGACAATCAAGAGACAGAGTAAAAAAAATCATATTACTTCTAATAAGTCCAGAAAATGTGCACAGTATTAGTTTTCTTATAATCTGCAAAAGGCTTTGTTGAAGGTCAGTGATTTCATCAAAGGAAAAACAGATTACAATAAACAAGATCATTAGGCAAGAGGCTTCTTATTCTTATGCAGCTGCCCATGCAAACATTCAGGAAGGCAATACAAAAGATACACATTATCCACTTTTGTGCACCAAAATAACTGTAGTGCATTAAAATGAACCAACTCTGTGAACAAAATGAACACAATGTACTACTATAAGCAAGCACAGCAACTGAGAACAAATAAGACATCTTAAACTGCTCAAAGAAATAAGACATCTTAAACTGCTTTTGTGTATGTTCTATTATTCACCATGTTCTTTTGTGTGTTCTATTATTCAAGATGTATGTTGGGGTTTAGGGGATTGTTGCCGTAAGTAGGAGTAGGAGTCAAGCATGTGCATGCACACACACACACACACACACACACACACACACACACACACACACACACAATTATATATGTGTATATATATATATATATATATGTGTGCGTGTGTGTGTGTGTGTGTGTGTGTGTGTGTGTGTGTATATATATATATATATATAAAAATCCCACTCGCCGCCTTCACCAACACACACAAATGTAATAATACATAAATAAGTAATCTCTCACACAAATGTACACATATAAACTTCCAGGTACGCATGTGTCCATGAAAGAGTAACAGAGAGAATATGTGGAGAGAGAATGTGTAGGCTGGTGCAATAGCTTTTGTGGGGGTGTGCAGGAAATATTACAAATACATGGTAGTCCAGGTAGTGAAAGGATGCAGGTTAAACCAATTGCAGTGGGTTACGGCACACGAAACCCATTCTGATCTGCAATAAAATTTGAAGGCATTCTTTACAAAAAGTGTGTGTGTGTGTGTGTGTGTATTTTATATATACACTGCTCAAAAAAATAAAGGGAACACTTAAACAACACAATATAACTCCAAGTCAACCACACTTCTGTGAAACCAACCTGTTCAGTTAGGAAGCAACACTGATTGTGAATCAATTTTACCTGCGGAAATGGAATAGACAACAGGTAGAAATGAGAGGCAATTAGCAAGACCCCCCCTATAAAGAAGTGGTTCTGCAGGTGGGGACCACAGACCACTTCAGTACCTATGCTTTCTGGCTGATGTTTTGGTCACTTTTGTTGGTTGGTGCTTTCACACTCGTGGTAGCATGAGACAGACTCTACAACCCACACAAGTGGCTCAGGTAGTGCAGCTCATCCAGGATGGCACATCAATGCGAGCTGTGGCAAGAAGATTTGCTGTGTCAGTCAGCGTAGTGTCCAGAGGCTGGAGGTGCTACCAGGAGACAGGCCAGTACACCAGGAGACGTGGAGGAGGCCGTAGGAGGGCAACAACCCAGCAGCAGGACCGCTACCTCTGCCTTTGTGCAAGAAGGAACAGGAGGAGCACTGCCAGAGCCCTGCAAAATGACCTCCAGCAGGCCACAAATGTGCATGTGTCTGCACAAACTGTTAGAAACCAACTCCATGAGGATGGTATGAGGGCCTGACGTCCACAGATGGGGGTTCTGCTCACAGTCCAACACCGTGCAGGACGCTTGGCATTTGCCAGAGAACACCAGGATTGGCAAATTCGCCACTGGCGCCTTGTGCTTTTCACAGATGAAAGCAGGTTCACACTAAGCACGTAACAGACGTGACAGAGTCTGGAGACACCATGGAGAGCGATCTGCTGCCTGCAACATCCTTCAGCATGACCGGTTTGGCAGTGGGTCAGTAATGGTGTGGGGTGGCATTTCTTTGGAGGGTCGCACAGCCCTCCATGTGCTCACCAGAGGTAGCCTGACTGCCATTAGGTACCGAGATGAGATCCTCAGACCCCTTGTGAGACCATATGCTGGTGTGGTTCCTCCTAATGCAGGACAATGCTAGACCTCATGTGGCTGGAGTGTGTCAGCAGCTCCTGCAAGATGAAGGCACTGAAGCTATGGACTGGCCCGCCCGTTCCCCAGACCTGAATCCGATTGAGCACATCTGGGACATTACATTTACATTTACATTTATGGCATTTGGCAGACCCCCTTATCCAGAGCGACTTACATTTTTATTTCATTTTTTATATACAAGTGAGCAATTGAGGGTTAGGGCTTTGCTCAGGAGCACCTCAGTCATGGCCTCAGGTCTGGGAATCGAACCTGCAACCCTCCGGTCACAAGACCAGTTCCCTAACCGCCCGGCCATGACTGCCCCGGACATCATGTCTCGCTCCATCCACCAACGTCAACTTGCACCACAGACTGTCCAGGAGTTGGTGGATGCTTTAGTCCAGGTCTGGGAGGAGATCCCTCAGGAGACCATCCGCCACCTCATCAGGAGCATGCCCAGGCATTGTAGGGAGGTCATACAGGCACGTGGAGGCCACACACAATACTGAGCTTCATTTTGACTTGTTTTAAGGACATTACATCAAAGTTGGATCAGCCTGTAGTGTGTTTTTCCACTTTAATTTTGTGTGTGGCTCCAAATCCAGGCTTCCATTGGTTAATAAATTTGATTTCCATTGATGATTTTTGTGTGATTTTGTTGTCAGCACATTCAACTTTGTACAGAACAAAGTATTCAATGAGAATATTTCATTCATTCAGATCTAGGATGTGTTATTTGAGTGTTCCCTTTATTTATATATACACTGCTCAAAAAAATATAAGACTTTCAAATCTGAACTGAAAACACTCCTGTTTCGGACTGCTTTTAATATTTCTTAATTGTTTTATATTATTCACTGCTGTTCCTGACCTTTCTCCCATTTTATCTGTACAGTGTCCTTGGGTGTTATGAAAGGCGCTTTAAATAAAATTTTATTATATAATATATATATATATGCGCCACTGGGGAATCTGACAGGCTAGTTAAGTTAATGACTGCTCATCATTTATCTAACATGCTGCATTCTTCCACGAAGAAAGATATGACTTATCAGCTTAAATATAGCACAGGGAAGGGGTGAGAGAGATGGTCAACGTTACTTGCTAGTTCATGTTAATTAGAATGACTGTCTATTAAATTGGGGGGGGATCTTCCTACAATGACTAAACTGATGGCAGTGACTTGTTGTTGCAGGTCAGTTGTGGATAAAATTTCAAGCCAACAATCTGCTTACAAAGTTCTATCTGCTCTATCTGGGAAAAGCATCTGTAGAGAGGCAGGCGGAGGCCCATGTTTTAGGCACTTGAAAGTATTTATTTGTTTTTGCACAGAAAACAGTATCATGTTTTATGGTTTACTGTTAGCTGTTGAGTGATTTATTTTTGCAAGCAAGGACCACTGTGATTATTTGTGCCCACACCAAAGGCTTTGATTAACAAACAAAGAGTTCAACTGCGGGAAGCCTTCTTTGTTTTGGTCATTTTCATTTTTGTTCCACTTGCACACGCTGCTTCAAGCATCCAAAGGGAAACTCAACTTCACGCTTCAGATAAACTGCAAGGTTATCTACAATTCAATCAAGATTCTGCTACAACTGGAAAACATTGGTCATTGAGAAGCGTGAAGATTAAGTTAAGTTTGGTCTCCTCTGTCAAAAGTACGTGCACAGAATCAGGCTAAGATGTAGAGTTATTTTTATGGTTCTAATTTTGGTATGTCAAAAGATTTGTTGTTGTGATTGTTTCAGATTACACCAAAATGAAGCAGAGAGCTCAGACCCTGTTTACACTGAAGATGATGCGCAGCTGTGTCATTAAGGTTTACGTGAAGACATCCCAAATACACCAGCAGCCCCTCAGCTGGTAGAACTGAAACAACAGCAAAATAATATCGTGTGCATTTGGGGCTGACTGTGATCCTGTGACTGTAGCCTTCTCGTTAGCACCGTGTCCCACTGAAAATTTCACGGCAGTGCTAAATGCTGCATGATGCAGAGGTGCATCGTGGGAGACTGGGTTCACCAGATGTCACTGGGAAGACAGGTGACAAGCCAAAAGGTCAGTCAGTGGTTTATCTAAAATAATGATGAAGTGGGTATGAGGAGATCTACTCTGGCCGCATGACAGAATCTAGGGCAATAAGAAGATATGAGAGCTGATATGAGAGCTGGCTGAGTAGAGCTATTCTTTATGAATCACTGGTTTTGGACCTGGAGCTTCGTCACAGAATAATTTTCTCACACTTCAAGATGATAGCTTCAGTAATTTAAAGGTTGCCTATGCTGACCAATCCACAGTCAGATGGGTGAACAATAGAGTCCTCAGGAGTTGTGTGCCAGAATCTCATTTCTGTGAGGCCTAGCTGTGCCAACAGGGGCTAGCTGAGCTTGAGCTGGCTTCTCTGTTCATGAGTGAAGAGTGTGATACCACAGTGCTGAAGTGGAAGTGATGCCACAGTGCTGAAGTGATGCCACAGTGCTGAAGGTCTATGGTTGGCAGCCTAAAGATCCAAGACTGTCAGTGAGGGTACTGGGTTCAGGTTGCGAGGATGATAATGGTCATATATGGTGGGGCAAAAGGAGTCTCTTCTGGATGTTTTCAGAAGTTTCAACTGTTGAGTATTTCACTGTGAAATCTGAATTACACTCATATTTGCTTTCTGTAAAGTCTAATTCGTTCTGAAGAACGTGATAATGGTGGGGCTAATAGCAGTAATTCAGCCTCATCAAGCCACTGCAATTTGATT
The DNA here is from genome assembly GCF_052324685.1 of Brachyhypopomus gauderio. Taxonomy (NCBI): domain Eukaryota; kingdom Metazoa; phylum Chordata; class Actinopteri; order Gymnotiformes; family Hypopomidae; genus Brachyhypopomus; species Brachyhypopomus gauderio. The sequence continues at coordinate 9,592,637 of NC_135211.1, read as the reverse complement.
TGGTAGAAAATAACAATGACTGATATGACTGATGGATTAAAAAAATTTATATTCCCCAAAACTGGAGACTGTAAGCAGTTTTGTGGACTTGAGAAGAAGCTGCACTAAAGAGTTCACTTTTCCCCCACAGTGCTAAACTCATACGCACTATGTGATGCCTGAGTGCTACATCATGTGCATTTGTGCACCAAAATGTGTGTTTATGTAATATCAACTCAGGACTAGTCATCCACCTACTCCCTCTCCAGACCACAGCAGGCATGACCTGAGGTGACCTTCATTTGTGCTCAAAAGGGGGCTCCATTTCAAGCCTATGTCTTCTGCCTCACCCCCACTCTAATCTCTTTAGCCCCCACATGTGTTCTGAATAAATGGAGGCTATAAGCCACTCCAAAGATTGTTAACTGTTAAGAATCGCTCAGTTAAATCACCAATCAGAATTTTGCAATGATTAAGCCCATTTTCTTCCAACCAGATATTCTTCTAAATTAATCACTGGCTATTTCACCTATATTAGGCCTCCTCTGAGTACAGGGCATCTGACATGAGGCTTCCTCGTGACACACGCAGAGTCAGTACCACATCTTTTTTGAGAAGCTATCCAATTATGCCTGCGTGGCTGTGGCATTGTTGAAATTCGAACATGCAATCTGCTGACAGAACCTTAGAAAAGCTGGGCCATTTGGGAGCCCCTAGATTTAAATTAAAATAAATTAACATTGTAAAGGGTTAGCCTTTTGCAGCCTCCTGGTATCTCACGTATGCACACAAGTAGGGTGAGGATCTATTATGGAAAAAATTTTGGTGCAGATATCAGCTACCTGAAAGTAATCAATTAAAGATTAAACCAGCAAAATGGCAACTCACAGAACACCATGACATGGACAGGTGAGATTTACGACTCAAAACAGCAAAGTAAGCAAGTTGTTTATCAAGTTTATCCTGCACTTTGATGTAAAGATGACAAGTTAAGGATATCAGGTTTCTAGTTTCCAAGGTGCAAGAGGTGGGCAAGCAGAAACTGATCTATGATCAGATGGAGAAAGGAAGGGGCCAGACTCTACTCACCACTAAAGAATCTTAAACAGTCCACATACAACCAAGCATACTCTCAAAATGCCATGTCTTGCTGCTGCTCCTACAATGATGCAGTGTGGGACATAATTATAGTTTTTTATAAATATAAGGCCAAGATGTGATCATTCATCAAAAAATAGCAAAACGATTTTGCCACCTTTATAATATTTCATATTACAACCAACAAATTGGTCCAAATTAACATCCAGAGCTGGCCTAAGGCATAATCGAATTACACAGCCACTTAGGGCCCCTGCACCACCAGGCCCCCCCTATTAATTACGTAAAAATTGGGTGCTGAGGTGATGGTATCGGGCCCCAAATGAAATTCTGCATAGGGATTCAAAAAGGCTTGGGTCAGCCCTGTTAACACAGAGCTGGTCCTCCCGATTATTAACAACACGGACACAGAATCCAAAACTACCATTGAATGAACAGCTCCAGCAGATCAGGTAATTCATTAATGATTCAACAATGATAAGAAGAATGAGCAGAAGTTTGAACAGCCTATTAAATAATAAATCCAACTAGAAGCACACAAATAGCTTGCAAAGCAGCCATTATTAATACATGTACACTTTAATGCAACACAAATTAGTGAAGGGATGAATGGAAGCTTAGCATCTGTTTCTGGCCGAATATGGCTTAAATTAATCTATTTCTAGAGCATTCAGCAAAAGCCGATGTGCTGCTTGAGAGACCGTAAATAAAACTAAACTGCACAAACACATGCTTTAATTAAACCTGATCAGAACAGTATACAACACACAGATGTGCTGTTTTCATCCAAGAAAACACACACATAACCAGCACAAACACACTCACCCAAACACACACCCACATGCTAATGCAAACATACAATCCTTCTGTCCTGCACAGCTCTATTGTAGCAATGCAGATGAGGTGGCCAGAAAAGTTTCAGTGCCATTCTACCGAGCTTCACTGCCTTCCACACTGGCTCTTAAACATTCATCTAGTCTTATTTCATGTAGGAGTGAGGCTGCATCAAAGCTAGAACAGTAATAGGGAGGACCACAAGTACTGTAAAATCTCAGCACGCCTACTCAGTAACACTTCTAGTGTACTATCACCTCTCTCCTTTCAGCGCTCTGCAAACCCAAACACACAGGAGGTGCTGTAGATGGACAAAAAGTATCTTCATGCAGAACACTGGTCATGTACACACTCTCCCTTAAACCACATTAAGCATTTATGTGAGTTTGCGTTCACCATGCTGGTCAGATATTATGGAAAACCATTCTCATTTCAACCATGCGTTTGTGGTGCTCTGCCATCTTTCAACATTTTGATATAGACCTATTTGATAACTGTCTGACTCATTAACTACTAAGATTGTCATTTAATAAACATTCCCAACTGTAGCATTATTTTAAAGGAATGTAGCCATGTCTGCAAAATAACATGAATGATACTAGTCAAATTTATAGATCATCTGTCCTGTGCCTGCACTAAGTACCATGAAATAGATGAAGCTACCAGATTAAAACTGAAACTTGGTCTTCAGAACAGTCCTCTGAAAGGGTGGCAGGTGGATGATCATGGGCAATGTAGCATCATCCTTTGCACACTGTATGCACAATCAATCAGACTGGCTTTCCACAACTTCAAAAGCAAAGCCACACAAGGTCACTGTCAAACTCCGTCATCAAACCTGTCAGGTAGTCTCGTCATCCAGCTTCAAACGCACAAAATATGTCAGTGCAAGAGGCTGTACTGGCACCGGTTCCTCAGCTGCTTGGCCACAGCAAACATGCTCAGCTAGGACAGACCACAATCAAAAACCTTTTCATTTGCCCCATTAATTCAGATTGTTGAACAGCCTCTATTTCACAGTGAAAGAGGGTGATATTAAGCTATAACTGCATTTTGGCCTTCATCTCCAATAGCAGCATTTCATCCTGAGGATCTACTGCGGTAATGGTGGTCTCCATCACCCATGCAGAGGTCTTCTTGATTTGACAGGTGCAGGTTGCTGGCGAATTGAATTCATGTCTGTGCTCCTGGAAAGCTGCATCAGCTTTGATTTAAAGTGACTGAAGCAAAAGCCACCAGGGAAGGTGAGTGATGCAATGAGAAGAGTGTTGACGCAAAGCCCCCGCTTAAACAAAGCCGAATAGCTGACAGGATTGCCTTTGCGCTTAAGTGTGCAGGATGAGTGATATTTTCTCACGCACATGCAAATGAACACATACTAGATCATTTGAGTGGTGAAATTCTCTCTGAGGAAAAGCTCAGTGGATATGAGGATACATCACCTGTGTCACCAACATGCAACAACTACCTTACATAGCCTGGAGTCACTGGGAAGATTGCTTAAAGCAATCTTGGACAGTGGACCTTACACTTCTTCCAGCTCGCAACAACTACTGTACCTACAACTGTACGCTCATGCTGCCCAAACAGGTGTTCCATCAAGGCACAGACTCAACAAGACAGAAAATGTCTTGGCACCAAGACATTAGCAGCAGATTCTTTAAGAACTGAAATTTGAAGGTGTGTGCTCCATGGATCAGATTCTTCTTTTTCCAGTACATAAACTGCTTGATCAGCTTCAAAGATGGTGAACTTATACACCTTAAACTTTTTTTGCCATGTTCCTCAAACCAGTTCTGAGCAACTTTTGCAGGGTACAGAAATGCTAAGACCCAAGGTTTCCCAGCATTACGCTACCAAAGGCATCATGCAGTTTCCTCTGGCTTACCTTCTTCCCAAAGTGAATCCTGGTGCCATTTCTTCCCCAGGGAAGCGACACACACATACTCTGCTGTTAATATGATGTAAAAGAAAAAGTGTGACGCATCAAATCGTGCCAACTTTTTTCATTGTTCCATGGTGTAGTTTTGAAATTCATTTGCTCATTGTATGTGCTTTCAGTTGTGGACGAGTCAGCACGGCCACTCTGAATGGTCTGTGGCCACACAACCATATGCAGCACATATGCACTGTGTTCTTACACCTTTCTATCACAGGCAAGGCAGGGCAAGTTTATTTATATTCCACCTTTCATACATAACTACAATTCATAGTGCTTCACGTCGTCACTGTGCGCTGGTCCCAGCCTAACAGGGCCACGCCCACTCATGCACACACACATTCTTCACAAATCACGCACATCATCTCCAGATTACTGATTACTTCCCCGACTTGGTTTATGTTAATCAGCATGCCTGTTAATAGTCAGCACTATTAAACCCTACAGGTACCTGCTGTCGCCGCTGCACATTCAACCAGCCGAGACAGAGAGACAACAGTCCCTGTGCTCTTCAAGCGCATCACCCTGCCGCCTACTTTATGCATAACGAATATTATTCTGCTGCCTCATCAACAGCTGGGGAAACAAACCCCTTGTCTTTTGCCCCCTTCTTGCAAAATTTTTATATTTGTGCTTAAAAGTAAAAAATACCACTAAAGTACCACAGTTGAGGTGCAATGCCACAGGAACTGAAATAATATCTCAACCAAAACGTTCACTTTCACATCTAGTGGCTATGGTAGCTATGGCATGATAGGCCATAATCTTGTGTGATTTGGCCAAACAGAAGCATGTATAAATTAAATGTGAGTGGCCCAAGAATCAAACTTTGGGCAACACCAAAAGACACAGGTACTCTTTCAGGAACCTTATTTTCCATTAAAAAACCCTTGCAGGCATGAACTGTACAATGTTAGGATTGTTCCTGAGATTCCAACCCACTACTCAAGCCATGTCTACATATATGAATGTTACGGTGTTACAGGATCAAAGGTTGCACTGAGATCAAGTAGTACAGAGGTGCCCAATACGTTGATCGCGATCTACTGGTCGATCGCGAAGGAAGTGTGGGTAGATCGCATGACATTAAAAAGTAGGGGATGAATGACAAAAATAGGTGAATGACAGGCTGTCATCCATCTGCACTGACAGTTGTCTTTTGACAGGGTAGCCAATCGTACGTCTGAACTTTTGACACCCTTGACAGCTGTCTGGTCAGCTCTGATGCCCTGTTAGAGTCCTTCTCCCCAATTGGTCGTGAGGAGCTTATTTCACTGGTGAAATCTGCTAAACCTTCCACATGCATACTAGATGCCGTACCAACCCATCTACTTAAAGAATTACTGCACAGCAATGTAGAACCGTTGCTTACTATAATAAATTATTCTCTGAGCCTGGGCTACGTTCCCAGTTCATTTAAACTTGCAGTCATCAAGCCGCTAATTAAAAAACCTGGTCTTAACCCCCAAGAACTGTCCAACTATAGGCCAATTTCTAATCTGTCATTCATATCCAAAATTTTAGAGAAAGTAGTTTCTTCACAACTCTCTTCCTTCTTACAGACAGAACATGTCTTAGAGTTATTTCAGTCTGGATTTAGAGCTCATCACAGCACTGAAACAGCACTAACTAAAGTACTGAATGATCTGTTAATATCCTCTGATAAAGGACACATTTCGTTTCTCATACTGCTAGACCTCAGTGCTGCTTTTGACACCATTGATCATAATATTCTACTTAATAGACTGGAGACACTCGTTGGCATAAGAGGTCAAGCACTCTCCTGGTTCAGGTCCTACCTGACAGATCGTTACCAATTTGTGCTAGTAAATAACGAATGCTCTGAGCATTCTAAAGTAAAGTATGGTGTCCCACAAGGATCTGTACTGGGCCCCATATTATTCTCATTATATATGCTACCACTGGGCACTATCATTCGTAGGCATGGTATTAGCTTCCATTGCTACGCAGATGATACTCAGTTGTATATATCTTCTAATCCAGATGATACCACCACAACTCTCAAGATTGAGAACTGCGTCCAGGATATTAAAAACTGGATGGCGTCTAATTTTCTTAAACTAAATTCTGACAAGACTGAGGTACTGGTTCTTGGGCCTAAAGCTGTTAGAAGCAATTGGGCTGATATTCCCCTTACCCTAGATGGTTTTTCAGTAACACCAAAATCTACTGCAAAAAGTTTAGGTGTCACTATTGATTCTGATCTTTCATTTGACACACATGTATGCAATGTCACTAAGGCTGCCTTTTTCCATTTACGTAATATTGCCAAGCTGAGACACTTACTTTCATTAGCTGATGCAGAGAAGCTAGTTCATGCTTTTGTCTCATCGAGATTGGACTACTGTAATAGTCTTCTAATTGGATGCTCTAAACAGTCCATAAAGAAGCTACAACTTGTACAAAATGCCGCAGCTAGAGTCCTAACCAAGGCTAGGAAATTCGATCATATTAGTCCCACTCTCGCCGCACTACACTGGCTGCCGATTAAATATCGCATTGAATTTAAAGTTCTCCTGTTAACCTATAAGGCGTTAAATGGTCTTGCCCCACAATATCTGAGTGAACTCATTGATTACTACAACCCATCTCGCCCTTTGCGCTCCCAAAATGCTGGATTTCTCGTAGTTCCAAAAATTAGTAAAACTACAGCCGGAGGCAGAGCTTTCTCTTTTAAAGCCCCTCAATTATGGAATAGCCTTCCAGCTCCAATCCGAGACTCTGACACAGTTCCAATCTTTAAATCTAGACTTAAGACTCACCTGTTTAGTCAAGCCTTCAGCTAAAATTCCCCTTGTAAGGTGTAGGGGCTTGGGGGCCCCCAGACGTTGAGATTTCTGGTGATCTGAGATGTTGATGCTGTCATCCAGCTGTGTCTTGGCATCACTCTATTTGTGACTATGACTTGACTGGAAAGCAATGTCTCAGTGAGCCCTCATGCCTGTGGTCACCTCTGAACCTCTCCCTTTAGTTATGCTGCTATAGATTAGTCTGCCGGAGCCACATGCTGATCACTGGCACGTGAGCTACGTACATTTAAATCAACGGTGGTTTAAATTCATGTCCACTCAGTCTGTATTATCTATCTTCTTGCATGGCTCTACACAAGACGATTGGATACAGGCACCTGCAGGCACCTGGGGGATGGTCTGGCTGCCGGTGGATGTGCTGATACCGGGGTTCACCTGGGGAGTAACACTGCAGTCGGAGCCTACAATACCAGCATCACTGCTCCGACACGGAAAGCCTGGCATTCATCAACAGACATTTACAGTGACAATATCAAAACCCAGAACTTTCAATTCTACCTTTTACCTAGTCTGATTGTGTGAATTATGTGTGACTTGTGTATTTGTGTGTTAACGGGCCGCCCAATGGAGGATGGGTTCCCTTTTGAGTCTTGGTTCTCCCGAGGTTTCTTCCTAATCCCCATCATAGGGAGTTTTTCCTCGCCACTGTCGCCTTTGGCTTGCTCATTAGGGTTCTGGACCCATAGTATTGTTAACCTTGTAAACCCTGTAAAGCTGCTTTGCGACAACTTGAGTTGTTAAAAGCGCTATACAAATAAACTTTGATTGATTGATTGACCCTACACATGCGCGTTAAGCCGCGCTAACTTGTTAGCTTGCTGTGTAGCTAGCCTCCATTGTGTGCCATTGCTATTCCAAAGAAGGGAAATGTGGAGCGGTATTTTCGGACTGTTCAAGCATCATTTCTGGTGTCACTTCATCATAAGCCGATTAAAGATTGGCGAGGGTGCTTTTAGTCACTATGGCCCAAAGCTCTGGAATTCTCTTCCTGAAGAGCTCAGAGGCATTTCATCCCTGAATAGTTTCAAGAACAGTCTAAAAACATTCCTGTTTAGATCTGCTTTTAGTTAAGAAACTCAATCTTATTTTCCTTATTACATTCAATCTTATCTACTTTAGTCTATTATTTTATAATTTGTCACTTTATTTAATTATTTTATTGTTTGTTTTCTTTTTATCTTTAATTTTTGTCTTATCTCCTTTTTATGTTTCTTTTATTTATACTGTAAAGCACTTTGAGTTGCATGTATGTATGAAAGGTGCTATACAAATAAAGATTATTATTATTATTATTATTATTATTATTGGTAAACACAAGACATCCTTCCAAGACGGAGAGATGATAAGAAGCATTTGTTGAAGCCGCTGATTCCTTGTTCCGAGATTGTTCTTCAATCAAAGTTGTCGAGCTATCGAGGCATAGCTACGCGGCGCTCTGAAACCACGGCCGAGGATTTGACCCAGCAACTTATTGCAGACTGCGAGTGTTTCTCGCTACAAAACATTGTAACAAACAAAATTTGATCCCAGTGAAATGCACAAGTGATGTAAGCGATGCTGATCAAACACATCAAGTCTTCAAAGTCTCCTTACTAAACGTCCGCTCACTCACAAACAAGTCTTTTATAATAGCTAAATTAATTGAAGATTACAGTCTGGACTTTCTTTTTCTAACAGAGACTTGGCTTGATAGCAATGGAGCCAGGCCCGTTGACAGTCTTGCTGGGGCCCGGGACAAGAAAGTTTCATGTGTTTCATCAGGCCCAACTCATAAGCATGGCCACATTTTAGATTTGATCATTTCTAAACGTATAGAGGTTAATAATACTGAAATTACTGATGTTGCAGTCTCTGACCATTTTAGTGTATTTTTCAATATGTCATTATCTACTAGAACACTCAGTGAAAAGCGCACAATAACCAAGCGTTATCTCAGTGCTGGCAGTGCCGTGGCCTTCACAGACATGATACAGTCCCTCCCTCCCCTTTCAGAAAATGGGAATGAGCTAGTTGAAACATTCGCACACAGAGTTAGGAACTGTATTGATGCTGTGGCACCAAAGGTAACTAAAATAATCTCTGGTAAAATTAAGATGCCCTGGAGAAACACTCCATCTATTGTAAAATTTAGGCAAGATTGTAGGCAGGCTGAGAGACGTTGGCGAAAGTCAAAATTGCAAGTAGATTTTGATATTTATAAAACAACATTGCAGAATTACAACAGTGAAGTGAAATCAGCAAGGAAAAACTATTTCTCTACCTTAATCAATTCATCCAATAATAACTCAGCTGTCTTGTTCAGAAGCATAGATCAGCTAGTAAACCCCACCTCCTGTGGCTTCCCTGAGACTGTTTCAGTTGAAAAATGTGAGGAGTTTGCTATATTTTTTAGGGACAAGATTATTAGTATAAGGCAGAACATAGCAAGCACTAATAGACCATCAACCCTTACATCAGTTACTCAGCCTAACTTTAATATGTCTTATTTCCAAGAAGTTGACATGGTAACACTACTTGATGTGATCTCATCACTAAAATCCTCTACTTGTGAACTGGACCCTTTACCAACATGCTTTTTCAAGCAGGTTCTGAGCTCATTAGCAAATGAAGTTCTAACGATTGTTAATCAGTCTCTGCAATTGGGTGAATTCACTAAAATTCTTAAAACTGCAATGGTTAAACCACTATTAAAGAACAGAAATCTTGATCCCACAATTCTTAATAATTATCGACCTATATCTAACCTTTGCCTATCTTAGCAAAATAATTGAAAAAGTAGTGTCAATCCAGTTGAATGACTATGTCAAAGTAAATCAAATAAATGACACTTTTCAATCTGGTTTCAGAGCTCTCCACAGCACTGAAACAGCCCTAGTTAAGGTAGTAAATGACTTGAGATTGAATAAGGATGCAGGCAAACTCTCAGTCCTTTTTCTGCTAGATTTAAGCGCCGCTTTTGACACCGTTGATCATGAAATACTTCTTGATCGACTACAGAGCTGGGTAGGCCTTAGTGGCTTAGTCTTAGACTGGTTTAGATCGTACCTAACTGGGCGTGATTACTATGTAGCATTAGGTACCTCTTCCTCCACACGTCAAAAAATAACTTGTGGCGTCCCCCAAGGATCAAAAATAACTTGTGGCGTCCCCCAAGGATCAATTCTTGGGCCTTTACTATTCAACCTATATATGCTTCCGTTACCACACATCATTAATAAACATGGTATTAGTTATCATCAATATGCAGATGACACTCAACTTTATATTTCGCTAGAACCTAAAGCCCTAAAATCAATTTGCTCACTGTTTGACTGCATAGATGATATACAGACATGGATGTCTGACAATTTTCTGCAGTTAAATAAACAGAAGACAGAGGTTCTTGTTATTGGCAGTGATTCACAAAGGAATGATGTCCAGACTTATTTAAATCAAATGAATCTGAATGCCAGACAATGTGTTAAGAACCTGGGCGTCACCTTTGATAATGAGCTCAGCTTCAAATCACACATCATGACTACATGCAAGACAGCTTACTTTCATATTCGAAACATCGCTAAGGTCAGAGATATGCTCTCTCCTGCTGACAGTGAAAAACTTGTCCATGCATTTATCACATCAAGGCTAGATTATTGTAACGCTGTTCTATCTGCTCTTCCAAAGAGCTCTATTTCGCACCTACAGCGAGTTCAGAACGCGGCTGCAAGGGTTCTGACCCGCAGGAGAAAGAGAGATCATATTACACCTGCACTCCACTCACTGCACTGGTTACCTGTCAGCTTTAGAGTAGATTTTAAGGTTCTAGTCATGGTTTTTAAATGTCTTCATGGTCTTGCCCCTCTTTACCTCAGTGAAATGATGGTTAGATATGTTCCAGTCAGGTCTCTCAGGTCTTCAAACAGTAATCTACTGGTGATTCCTAAAAGCCGATTAAAGATTGGCGAGGGTGCTTTTAGCCACTATGGCCCAAAGCTCTGGAATTCTCTTCCTGAAGAGCTCAGAGGCCTTTCATCCCTGCATAGTTTTAAGAGCAGTCTCAAAACATTCCGGTTTAGATCCGCTTTTAGTTAAGAAACTCCATCTTAATAGTTTTATCTTATTTACTTTACTTTTTATTATCTTATTTACTTTACTTTTTATTATCTTATTTACTTTACTTTTTTATTTTTTATGTTATTTTAATATTTTTATCTTTCATTTCTTTTAACATTTTCTTTTTGTCTTATCTCCTTTTAATGTTTCTTTTATTTATACTGTAAAGCACTTTGAGTTACATGTATGTATGAAAGGTGCTATACAAATAAAGATTATTATTATTATTATTACAATTAGCGATACTTTTAATTACTTTATAAATATAAATGTAAATATATAAAATACTTATTTATCCTAAAAGGAAAAGGAAAGAAAGTACACAATATTAAATAGTAATAATAATAATAACTTAAGTAATGATAATATAGAAGAAATACATTTGTTTTGCATTTTTCTTGTAGGTAGATCATCTATACTTGGTAATCTTATAAGTAGCTCGCAAGCTGAAAAGGTGTGGGCACCCCTGAAGTAGTAGAAATGACAGATTCCCATATGTTACGTGTACTGTGGTTTTTGGGGAGGTTGTTCTTTTTTTTGTCTGGTTAATTTTCAACAGGTGGATTGCCTCATCAGGAGTGGAGTCTGTCGGCAAATCAGAGACCGCGATTTGGATGAGGGGGCGGTTCTTCGGCTTCATAATCTGCCTGCTGTGTTTGCTGGAAGTCGCTGGGAGGCGACACGAGCTTTACTGCCTTTATGGTTGTGTATGTATGTGTGTGGTTGCTGTGTTTGCTGGAAGTCGCTGAGAGGCGACACGAGCTTGTCTGCCTTTACGGTTGTTGTGATAATCTTTATCATAATGTTATGAACTGAGTTGTATAGCAAACACCACCATGGATTGAGGGCATAGCAGCATGTGCGCACTCATATATGCACTCACGCAGTCCTGCATTTGTTAGAAACACCAGTATAGAGGCAGGCACCGTTTGTGTATTTTTGTTTGAGATTAGTTAGAGCAGTAGGTATGTTTTCTTTCCTGTAAGGGGTAAGTTTTGCTTTGTTACCGTAGTGTAGTGTGTTTTTGTTTGTTTCTTTTCTTTGGTGCCGTCTACTACTGCTCCTTTCCTTGGTTGGTTGATTTATGGTTAATCGTGTGTGGTTGTATGTACGTGTCTGTTCAGTGTGTTCAGTGTTTGCTGCGTAAAGGCTCTTTTCCTCATTACCACTCGGCAGTAGAGAGTTCTTTTAACGCATCCAACTGGTTTCTGCGTTCTTTTATTACATCTTGTCCACCACCGGCATACTACTGCCCCACACCCCAAACCTAGACCCATGACATCGTGGGGTCGTAACACCATAATTTGTATTCAAATTAATATAATTAATTACTTTGATTAAAGCAGTCTCAGTACTGCCAAAACTGATTGAAATTGAAATCCCTATAAACAGCTTCCCAGCTTAATGCAGCTTCCCATTCTACAGTTTTAGTGTTGGGTAAAACACCTGTTGACGAATGTAAGCTGCTGCTGAGTGAAACATTCTTTGAGAGTTATTAGACTTTCATTGTTAATAGCACTAAACAGGGACATTTAGATGATAATTGTACATGCTGATGGCTAACTCACAGGTACATTGGTGGACAATGACACACCAATAGCTTGACTGATATTGAGAACATTAGTAAACTCATTACATCCTTCAGCTGATATTAATTCAAGGGCCATTTATGTTTGCCTATTTGTTATTTTGTCAAAGACCGAAGAGTAATTTGCTACTGTTAATGTTGTTCTTGATAATGCTGGACAAAAAGGTTTGTGATGCTTTGCACATGATTATATTGTAAACACACAGCACATCATTGCAGATTACTTTGTGAACCTGAAGCTTTACGCCATCTGTGTTAAACCTTCCTGAATCTCTCTTTTAGTTCCTTTGACTTTGAACTACAGCATTTCTCCATGGTGATCTCTATTTATTGTTTTTTTTTTTTTTTTTTTTTTTTTACTGAAACACTAACAATATTTGAATGAAAGCTGCATGTGTGTGTGTGTGTGTGTTATATACATACATACATACATACATACACACACTACCGTTCAAAAGTTTGGGGTCACCTAGACAATTTTGTGTTTTCCCTGAAATCTCATACTTTTATTTATCAAATGAGTTGCGAAATGAATAGAAATATATATAGTCCAGACATTGACAAGGTAGAAATAATGTTTTTTTTTTTTTATTTGAAATAATTTTCTAATTTAAACTTTGCTTTCGTCAAAGAATGCTCCCTTAGCAGCAATTACAGCATTGCAGACCTTTGGCATTCTAGCTGTTAATTTGCTGAGGTAATCTGGAGAAATTTCACCCCATGCTTCCAGAAGCCGCTCCCACAAGTTTGATTGGGTTGATGGGCACTTTTTTCGTACCATACGGTCAAGCTGCTCCCACAACAGCTCAATGGGGTTGAGATCTGGTAACTGCGCTGGCCACTCCATTACCGATAAAACACCAGCTGCCTGCTTCTTCTCTAAATAGTTTGTGCATAATTTGGAGGTGTGCTTTGGGTCATTGTCCTGTTGCAGGATGAAATTGGCTCCAATCAAGCGCTGTCCACAGGGTATGGCATGGTGTTGCAAAATGGAGTGATTCCTTATTCAAAATCCCTTTTACCTTGTTCAAATCTCCCACTTTACCAGCACCAAAGCAACCCCAGACCATCACATTACCTCCACCATGTTTGACAGATGGTGTCAGGCACTCTTCCAGCATCTTTTCAGTTGTTCTGCGTCTCACAAATGTTCGTCTGTGTGATCCAAACACCTCAAACTTTGATTCATCTGTCCATAACACTTTTTTCCAATCTTCCTCTGTCCAATGTTTGTGTTCTTTTGCCCATATTAATCTTTTTCTTTTATTAGCCAGATATGGCTTTTTCTTTGCCACTCTGCCCTGAAGGCCAGCATCCCGGAGTCGCCTCTTCACTGTAGACATTGACACAGGCGTTTTGCGGGTACTATTTAATGAAGCTGCCAGTTGAGGACCTGTGAGGTGTCGATTTCTCAAACTGGAGACTCTAATGTACTTGTCTTCTTGCTCAGTTGTGCAGCGGGGCCTTCCACTTCTCCTTCTACTCTGGTTAGAGCCTGTCTGTGCTCTCCTCTGAAGGGAGTAGTACACACCATTGTAGGAAATCTTCAGTTTCTTGGCAATGTCTCGCATGGAATAGACTTCATTTCTCAGAACAAGAATAGACTGTCGAGTTTCAATTGAAAGTTGTTTTTTTCTGGCCATTTTGTGAGTTTAATCGAACCAACAATTGTAATGCTCCAGATTCTCAACTAGCTCAAAGGAAGGTCAGTTTTATAGCTTCTCTAATCAGCAAAACTGTTCTCAGCTGTGCTAACCTACTTGCACAAGGGTTTTCTAAATATCCAATAGCCTCCTTACAGAGTTAGCAAACACAATGTACCATTAGAACACTGGAGTGATGGTTGTTGGAAATGGGTCTCCATACATCTATGTAGATATTGCATTAAAAACCAGATGTTTACAGGTAGAATGGTCATTTACCACATTAATAATGTATAGAGTGTATTTTTATGCATTTAATGTTAGCTAAATTGAAAAAAAACTGCTTTTCTTTCAAAAATAAGAACATTTCTAAGTGACCCCAAACTTTTGAACGGTAGTGTGTGTGTGTATATATATGTGTGTTTTCTATGGCTTTACATGAAACTTTAAAATAATATTGCTATACAGGTTTTTATTTGCCCTAAAACTAAAAAGCACTATAGAAGAGCACAGGGTTCATCCAGCTTTTATAGCCATATATAGAACAATATATGGATAATTATATGGATAATTTGTATTCTATAAATCTTATGCGTTAACATTATTATAGGGATTCATAAGTACCCATACCCTTCTTCAATAAGACTACCTCTAGGAAACTTGAAGCACATCTTAAGCTCAACTATCTTTATCAAGGCAACAGGACAGCCCATCCTGTTGCTAAGCAACCTAATGTTCCAAATGGTTGCATTTAGCTTGCTAGCTTCCATCATTTTCTTTGCTAGCCTCTTGCATTTGAAATACTATGCTATTATTCAAATGCTATGTGAATATTCAAATACTGTTTTGAATGCATAGGCAAAATATTCCTCACCAAAAGCTTCACCTTGTGTCAATATTGCTAGTGATCTTTTAGAGACAAAAATGTGCATGGTAATTGACTGATCACAAAACACTAGATAATTGTAATTAGTTTATAGAGCTCTGAAAAGAGTTTACATTAGAGGACTAGTCAAAGTATTTCCCACTGACAGCAGCACAACCAGGCAGGGCTCCTCCTTCCAGACAAATGTGCCCTAACAAACACACACAAGCATTTGGAGAACACCACCAAAGCAGTGCTAGTGCATGTGTGTGCACGAGCGCGCACGAGTGTGGGCATGTGTCCTAATTCAGTGACCCACTGAGACACACTGGGTTCTGTTGCCCACAGCTGAATTCATACTGTCTTCTTGTCCCTCTGAGCATCATGACAGATCAGCTGAGAACTACGATCACACTTGTCTGCATGGAAACTCAGATGATCAGACACTAATCCTGCAGTCAATACAGAGGTTCCCCTCATGCCAAGAGGGTCTGACGCAGGGGCAAGATGCATCGAGTCATAACTTGCACCCAGAAAGGAAACAGAAGGGCCTGCTGTCAAAGTGTCACCACTGGAAAATGATCAGTGACTTCCAATAAAAACAAAATAAAACATACAGGAAGCAGGTGTCACTGATATAAAACAAAAAATAGAATTGCTTACAGCCCTCACTAAAAATGTGAGCTTATTTTCTACCCCCAGTGAAATAAAATTGTCAGTAAAAACCTCTCCGATAAGACATAATTGCTCTATTGTCTGGTATAGGCATATATTATTTTTGCAGCATTTACCTGCAATGCATAATGAAAAGTGGCACTGAAAACTCAAACTCATGAGTGTTAGTACTTACACTCACAGTCAAATGCACAGTCATACACACATGCCACTGCATTGAAAAACTGATCATGATTCAAAGTAATATCTAATTAGTCATAACTCCCCCACCCCCCTCCTCCCAAAAAGAAACTGAAACCATGGAGGGACAAAGTCTGGGGCATTCAGGGAGAGGCAGTGATGGAGACACTGAAGGATTATTAATATTGACTGCTGGGGACATTTAGGTAATGGTGATTAAAGAGTCAGCATCCCTCTCAAAGCTGCATTAGTTTTAGGCTGGAGACCGGTGAAGAGAGTGAACAGTTAATCAAATCAGTATGTTCAGCATGCTGAACTTATTCTCAATAAACAACGAACTACAAAGAAGTAAAAAGGCATCTCTGCGTACTGGAACCAGATGCTTCGCAACAGGGCAAATCCAATTTGTCTCTAATGCTCTTAAAACAGGAAATAACTATTCTGAAAGGCTTTTTCTTTAAGACAACCCCCCCAACCAAACCACCCCCCTCCCCCCCAAAAAATGAACAATACAAAAAACAGATTTTTGTGCCTATCAATTTATCACCTATCTTTAGTGCAAAGTGCAAAACACAAACACAAAACCTGTTGCCAACCTGTCAACATTGCCATACTTTTTTTCAATGTCCTTACTTAGGAGGCATTCCACCACTCAGTGACACTCAGCTGGGCTACTGCCCTACTTGCAGTGAATGTCCTACCTATACTTCATGCCTGTCCTCATGCTCTGGTCACTGGAGGAGGGCACGCTCTGCACAGACAGCTGCCCAAGGCTGCGCGCCACCATGGCCACTGCTCTGAATTTGCTCCGGGTGCCCGTGTTTGGGCTGTTGGCATTCTGCCGGTTCAGCCGGTCGTCTGTGCTGCGGCTCATGGACCGGTGGTCTGTGCACACAAACGACACCTGCATCCTGGCCCGGGGGACGCGGGATGATCCGGATAAGAAGCCGAGTATCTCCCTGCCTTGTCTCCTGCTGCAGTAGTGGAACAAGAGAAGACACGTCTCCAGGAGCAAAGCTTTGTTTGAAGTTCCTTTTTCCTGCTGGATCTGCTCGTGCTCGGTCTCAGCACAGGGTGAGCTGAAAGGAGACGGCTGGGGGCACACACAGGCAGTGGCAGGAGCAGCAGGGTGTGTGTGTGTGTATGTGTGTGTGTGTGTGTGACAGAGCGCTGCTCCGTGTCTCGGTCAGAGTAGTGCGTGAAGCCGTCTCCAGCGCTGCTGCCGTTGCCGTCTCTAGCCGCCTCGTTGCATCTTCCAACAAGAGCTCACAGAGCTCGGTTCCTGTTCCGATCCACACTACAGCTTTGCCTGCTCAAGTCCCACACCACACATGCTCTCATGCAGTTCCAGCAAAAACCTGCCCTACACAGCGCAGTGTCCACAGAGAGGTGGGCTCTTTCTCCTAATCTCCCTTTTTCAGCAGCTCAGATGCCGTCTCTGCAGCCTTCTGTTTGAGTCGACTGGCAAATTTAACGAAAGAAACTACTTCGAGCCCAGCACAGCAGGTTATTGCAAAGGGGGGTCGGCACACGACGTGTTCCAACACACCTGTGATGAACAGAAGACGAGCCACACACAGCAGGAGGAGCGTTTGTATTCGTCTGTCACACAGAGAGGTGTCTCTGACGGTCCTTGGCAGGGATTAAACTTATACTAACGCGCCAGGAGCAAGACACAAAGAGGCAGACCATGTCCAAAGGGGGGAGGGACAGAGCAAGTATGCTGAAATGGTGGAGAGTAGAGGGGGTTAGCGAGTGTGAGAGAAATAAATAAAGGGGGGGGGGGGGGCTTGGATCCTGAGGTCTCACCTCGATACACTGCCTTTCACGGACAAACGGGGAAGCAAGATGTGGTGCACTCAAGTGAGCACCGCACACTTGCACAACCTCAGCTCAGAGGAGGACCGTTCAAAATGTGTACGCGGTGCAAAAATGGGTAAAATGCACATTATGCAATCAAGTCTGACTGAATGTGTGTCAAATTTAGAGGAGGGAAGAACGGACCACAGCACTGATGCCACATTGTTAAGGGTTCACCTACCAGCGGGCCTTTCCCAATCTGACAATAGAACTATACAGCAAAACAGCTACATCCAATTTATGCCAAGTCTCCTATTTCCTTTGTATGTGCTAAATATTTTTTGCCCATAATTGACAGCTGTTTATTTCAATTGTGTGGTGAAAATGCCAATTACTACTGCACTACCAGAGTGTGTGATATAGCCAAAGACAGGAAGCAGATATCAACAACCAATTAGATCAGCAATGAAAAGCACCTCCCCACGTGAAAGCCCAGGCTAAAAATAACATTGGCAGGTCAAAGGATGTTTCTTGATAATTGGAGAGAGTATGGGATTGGCTAAAGAACCAGGAGCCTGCCGTGATAAAATTATGACGTGTATCTATCTAGGAACTGCCAATAGTCTATTTAGAAGATAATGAAAAGTGATGTAGAGCAGAAGACCACATGTGTGCAGAGGTCAACAGAGCAGTGCTCTTCTAACAAAAGAATCCAGCAGACATGAGCCCCCTCTCCCACCTGACACACACCTCACACACATTCCAACGGGGTTTCAGATGTCTAGCCCTGTTTTTAAAAACCCAGTGAACACAATGAAGCCGTAACATGGAGAAAGTTTCTTTGCCTGTCTCTGGTCATTTGCTTTGCCCGTGTGTGGTAGGGTCATCAGAAAGGGTGTGAAAAAAACATTAGAACACTTCTTGGTATCCTGACTTTGGTGCCAGATTGTGCACACGCATGCGCACACAAGCAGTACAAAACATGCCCACACACATGCACAGTACCATGTAAACAACAGGCAATTACACACCAATAGTCACAGCCAGGGTGGAAACATGATGCCCTGGTCGGATGTGTTTCTGGGGACCAAGAGTAATTTCCGAGCAGTGAAAAGGGCCCCTCTTACTTGTATTGAGTAACGGTACATACTACGCTGGAATGAAAACCACACCGAGCTACTGTCACACAACACGGACCACGAGTTGGGCCATCTGGGATGCTGCTCATTTTAAATGCTTTGACCTGCGCACGGGTTATAGTTGCCAGGTAACGGGCGATTCATAATCGTAGCTGCACTGCTGTGAGCATGCCAATTCATCCAGCCAGTTCATTCCCACTCCAGCACAACACGACAGAGGTAGATCAATAGAAATGTGTGACATCCAGCACTATATCTGCCAGATCAGAAATTCATCTTATAGATGGATCAATAGTGGTTGCATACGATGCATGGAATGTCCTGTATGGAATGCTCAGGTTTAAAGCACGAATTGTCAGGCTTGGTCAGCACCAATACCTGTATATATGTTCAGGAGGGTTCAGCATCGAATGACCAGTCCAGAAAGTAAGTAAAGGTGCAGCGTGTTGGGGGATCTATTAGCAGAAACGTTGTACACATTAATGCTAATATATAATACCAGCAACAGTTACCTGTATGAATCGTTATAGTTTCATTAATAATCATACCATTAAAGATTCCTACATATCTACACAGGGAGCAGGTCCTCTTTCAACATGTCTCTGCATTAGTCCAAAACCCAAATTTAATCATACTTATAATTTATATTTATTACACAATAAGCAAGCCAGGGTGACTTCGTCATCAAAGTTGCGAAGTGTGAGTCACTTAAAACTCTTTACTTATTCCAAGATGCACGAACCCGATAGACGCTGTGGTTTTTTATTTTATTTATTGCTTTTTGCAAAGGTAAAGGACTTTTTGTGGCCATCGTTCATGAGATGCCTGATGTGTTAGAGTGTAGAACAAGTGTATTATATCTTTATTTGGACAAATAAATTATATCCCAGTGCTGCAGAATGGCTACACAAATCAGCCTATGGATGATTAGTTATTGCCTATAAAAGTGTAAAATGGAAGCTATAGCCTATAGTTATTCGAACTGAATAAATAAAGCTAAATTAGTAGAGTTTCCATTGAAATAAAATAATTCAATTTTGGCAATATTACCATGTGGTGTAAAAGTCAAATCACAAAATAGACATCACATTCAAACTCAATCATGATGGTCAAGCGGTCATGAAATCTTGTTTTCCTTGAATTCCAGGAAAAACTGTTAGATTTATGCCTGGTGGACAGTGCAGTTACCTAAATGCCAGAGCTCTTCGTTGTTTTCTGTTGCCATGAAATACCAAACAACCACAATACAATATGCATTTTGATCTGAAGAAGTTTCAACTAGTGGAATTAAAGTTAATAAATGCTGACATTCCTGGTTTTTATAAGCAGAAAAATACAAACAGAACAAAAACAACTGAAATCAAAAACATCAACGTTTTGAAAATAGCTTGAGGCTCCAGCATCTGGATAAACTAATATTAGTATGGTAGTGCCCATTAACAACTCTGCAGTGGGGTTTCCTTCCACAATTTCTAAAAAAAAAACAAACAAAAAAAAAACAAAACAAAAAGGCAAGGACAAGGTAGAAAAATCTGAATATGCATTGTCAAAGTATGAAAAAGATTTATGGCAAAGGGTTTTTTCATCAAGCAGTATTAAATCTCTCCAATGTGCTTGTTTCATTGCTGCTCCTAACCATGATAGTCTTCCATACAGTGTAGCGGTAGTATAACCATGGATGGAAACGGAGGTTAAGACCAGAAGCTCCTGTTGCCACCAGGCATTTTACCTGTTATTTTATAGGACATGTAATAAAGTGGTTAGGAGTGTGAAATCAGCTAACTTGGACATTAGTTTTTCTGTAGCTAAATGAGGATAGCCATGTCTGACCAAACTAACAGTCAAGCTATGAATGATGTGTTAGTAATTTAGATGACACTGAAATGTCATGTAAATTTCCTGAGGTGTATTGGTGTACATTATTGTGCTACATGTGCATTATGGTTTGTGTATTTTATTGTATTTTGCATATCTGTAGTTTTGGCTTATTTTTCATCTCATAGTGATTTTATGATGCAGAAAATGTAAAAATCTTAATTACGAAACACCCTAAGGAGCCAGTCAGGCTTCAGCATACATGTTTAAACCTCTCTATTGGAACTATTATATTGTCGCTATGAAAGGAAATGGTCATAGTGAACAATGAATACTGAAAGCTGTGCCCAATAAAAGCATTCATTTACTATATGAATATCATACATATGAATATATGAGTCATTTACTATATAACGCTTCCATGATATGGAATAACCTACATGTCAATGTTCAGTTCAACGTTCAGTTCAAATAGTCAGTCTCAATATTTAAGGCTAGGCTGAAAACACATTTGTACAGTAATTTTGTTTGTTTTTTAAATACTTCCCTTCTTAGGTATAGGTGTTGATTTGGGGGGCTGTGGGCACTAACATTTATGGCAAATTCAGATATTATGATGTCATTCTTTTGTCAGTCACGTTTGTTGTCTGAGAGTGGCAGAGTGCTGATATCCCAGGAAGCACTCATGCCCATGCTACGTCTGACTTTACCCTTTTAGCTGCTAGATCAGCATAGTCAGTCCTTGCACAGTATATGGACATGCCTAATAATGTTCTCCGTCTTTCTGCTGAGGTAAACCTACTCCTGATGTTCTGCAGTCCAGCTCATCCTGATTCACCTGCTCTGGATTCCACCATCCCATCACTGGATCCCACCATCCCATCACTGGATCCCACCATCCCATCACTGGGTCCCACCATCCCATCACTGGATCCCACCATCCCATCACTGGATCCCACCATCCCATCACTGGATCCCACCATCCCATCACTGGGTCCCACCATCCCATCACTGGATCCCACCATCCCATCACTGGATCCCACCATCCCATCACTGGGTCCCACCCCATGACCCCTTGCCATGATGCTATACAAATACATTTGACTTAATAAATGGTGTGAAATGTAGCTATGCTAGCATTTGTCTTATAAAATCTGTAAAACTATGTAATTCGCCTAAAATAATTAATTTTTGAGAATCTAGCTTCAGTCCGTTGGCATCACTGGTGAAGTGACTGTAATTAGTAAAAACCCGAACAGGTCAGCGAGTTGCTAATCAGCTTATGAAACTGGGTTTACTGGTTCCGGGCCATAGAGCCACTGCTTATGTTGAACCATGCTCCAAGTGAGAAGCACAGGTAACAATGACTTCATAGCATGTAGGGTGGCCAGCCAGTTTGACAAACCACCACTGGATTTGTGTGTGATTTGCCACAAAGGGCCTGAAGAGTCATGACTATTCTCATTATTACCATTAACTAGCTGCAAGATAAACAAGCCATAAACATTAAAAACCAACTTCCAAGAAACACTGGGCTCTTGTTGCTACATCTGGAGGTATTTCATCTGAAGCACTTCATGTTCTGGTAAACATTTTCTAGAAGCCATGGAATTTAGCTTTTGTAAATTGCTGATATGGCAATTGAGGACAATGAGGCAATTCTGATTAAACGGGGAGGTTCAAATGAATGTTTGCTCTAAGAAAGGCTTATTTTTAATGCAGGCCTCTCAATGCCACAGTGGAACTCCTAACTTCACTCTTGTATTATGGCCAAAGCCCCCAACTTGGACTCAAAAATCTAAGTTGTGTGAAACTGCGCTAGTATGTAGATCAGGGGTGCTCAATCACGTTTTGTAGCATTACAGGAGTTTACTGCATCCAAAAATCGCACTGTAGGCCAAACTGCAGTAAATTTACACAATATTGTCTCAAGCCTTTGTAAGCAAGATATAAGAATGATATTACTAAGAATAAGTGTTCAAAGCCCAATAAGAAAACAGGTGAAATGACAGGTGACCACCTAATGCAGATGATGCTCTAAATTTAACTTTCATAACGCCTTTCTTGACCAGAAAAACAATCCATCATGGCCATGCAAAAACAAATCTGGAAGCTACGTAGAAGATTTAGCTTTTGTGTCATTCACTCCATCACTCAGTCACCCATGCTAAGGTACTGCGAGTGTCCAGAGGGACCAGAGCTCAGCACTCATCAGGCTTCAGGCTCAGGTCACTCACATAGACAACACAATCACTCACCAGAGGGACAGGCAGTCTGACAGTAATCATCTAACTACTTTACCATCTGACCTTTAAGTGCACCCTCACCCGTCTCGTCAATCAAGTTCTAAAAACAGGGGGGAGCAAAGCAGTTATAAGGCTAAAGCTCCATAGCTGGGGTTTGAACAATGGGCTACACAGCAGGTCACATAAACCAATGAGCATATGTCTTCTCAGACATTCTATTTTCGCTAGTACAAAAAAGGAGGCTTTTGTTATATTCCAATAGATGATCTCCCTATAGGAGAGCCATTAACAGACCAGCTCAAAAGTGCCTGAACCACCTGACAGAACAATGGAAAAAGGGGTCTTGCTTATATTGGTCTGCTATTAAGTTCATTAAGAAGCCCTTGGCTTCTGAAAGTGGCTTGAACTACCAAACTTTCTAACTGCTAACTACTACTGAAGCATTTGATATTGGCATAGCAGAGAAGAGATGCAATTCCCCATTGAAATGCTTTAAAAAAAGAGCAGCTAATTGATGGTTCCAGCAGAAGCAAAGTTTTCCGCACGCACACACACACACACACACACACACAAAAACGTCTGTGTTACAGCCAAACCCAAACACATAACCGTTCGTTTCCCCAGAAGACCATACATATATCGCAATATATATCGCAGAAAATTATTGCCACTGCAACGAGCCGCTGCAACCATTTTATTTCCTAGCATTTGATGCATTATTACTATGATGGAAATGAAAGATCAACCTGCAAAACTACAGCTCATGTTGACTCTGCACCCATCACTGCAAGCTAAAGTGTGGGTGAAACAGCAGGCCTAGATCCACTGTAGAAAGCTCTAGTGTTGTCATGGACACCAGTGCAAGCCTTCCAAGAGAGACACTAGTTTTCTGCAGCTGCTTGAAGGTGAGCAGCACAATTGGTCTATGTGCCACACAAATCTATCAAATGTTGCGATTCATTCCCCAGTCCTGGTAAAGGTAAGTGTTGAGTAGCAAGAGTATGGTAAGGCACATACCTGGAGTTGTACTTTTAGGTAAAACCTGACCATCTCACCAGTCATCTGTATTTATTTACACCATCTAGTGTGTGCCAGAGCATCTGGTGGTGAGCAAGATAATTCTGAAGAATGTCCCTTTTCTTTTTTTGTCTTACACTTTCATTGTTTCTTATATTTGATGCCACTCTACTATTCTGTTTATTAGGTTTATACATTGATCTAATTTATTCTTTACTCTGAACTTTGCTTTTAATCTAATCACATTTCATTAATTTCCTTTGTTGCACAGCATAGACTACAGAGTAAAATTAATAACTTGCTAGAATAGCCTGTTCCTTTAGATTAATGTTTGGACTTTGAACAGAAAACTCCTGTCACGATTCATCCAAATCCCATGAGAGTAAAATGTAGGGAGGCTGCAGGAGATCTTAGAGAAATTCTCTTGCATAATGTCAACATTTCTGGGGTGGCTAAGGAAATCTCACAAGATGAACTCCACACAGCCATTAAGGATCATGAGCATGGTCAAAGGCAGCTAGCATGCTAGCATTTGATAAAGCACCACTGTAGCTTCCCTTAAAATCTTGGCTATTAACTTAGGCTACAGAGAAAGACATAATGGGTATAGGCTAGTGGTGACCTGCAATAGTCGCTGATTCGACTATAGTCGACTATACCCCCTAGTCGACTATGAACGTCATAGTCGAATGTACCATTCTAACTGCATGGGGATGCCCAAGGATGCAGCTAAGCATTAGTTGTTACATGAAATGTCTTTGTTTTCGTTATATATAGCCCTTTGTCAAATAAAATTATCCTAATTTCTGTTAATAAATATTTAAAAATGATGTTTGCGCATTAACAATAGGCATCTTCCTTACTACACATTCATAAATCACACCCTGCAGTTGCACAATCCAAACGAGCGGAGCTGAACACGCTACAGAATACGCAGCATCTGCCGAGATTATAATGGCTACTAAAAAAAAAAGTATTTTGAAAAAGATAAAGATGAATCAAACAAAGTAAAGTGCAAGTTATGTCATCAACGTCTTTCATTTCGCACGACAACAACTAAGATGGCATACCATTTAAAACGCGTAAGGCGAAAAAAACAGTTCAGCCGTTTGTCGTTTCGGTCATCGTCGCGTCTCGTCGCGGTTTGTCTCGAAATAAGTAAATAAATAAAAGCTGAATAAAGCCAACCTACCGTGTTTATTCATTTATCTGAATGTTTTAGGTTTTTACTTTGATGAGGAAAAAAGTCCTGAATGAGAACGGGATCCCGTTTAAGGTGCTCTAAATAAAATAAATAAAAATAAACCTGATTCGACTATTAGTCGACTAAAGGGAAAAGTTGACGAATCAGATTCGACTATGAAAATCCTTAGTTGAATACACCCCTAGTATAGGCTATAAAAGATAAAGGCTAAAGAATATATTTTGTCAGATATATAACATATTGCTATGGCAAAAAAAAGAAAGTAAACTTTGCATTTGGATTTTAGTGGAAACATTATACATTTAATGAATTTGCCAAAATGAAGGCTGGATTTTCTTTTCCTTATTCTTATTAGCCATTTACTTTCAATTATGGCCATGAAATACTGTCATAAAGACTAAGAAATGACTAAAGTTAATTTTCTTTTTATATATATTTTTATATATATTTATATAATGACTTATGCTTGCAATAAAATTACACTGCAAGCTTAATATATATATATATATATATATATATATATATATATATATATATATATATATATATATATATATATATATATATATATATATACACATATACACACAATTTATTTATAAGGTATCGGAAAAAAATGCGATCAGGAATAACACGCGATCAGGAATAATAACTAGCACCCAAGCAAATATTTTTATTTTATGTTTAAATCATAATATTCTATTTGGAAAAAACATAGAATTCAACAAGATGTTCAGGTTTGGCTCCACTTTCTACGTCACTAGGGGAATCAGTCATACCACCTTCCATCTATCTTCACCTACAACTTGAAAAGCACCTTTACGAATGAGCATAATTTTCTTTCTTGCACCCGATGTGCTAGCATTATTTTGAAGCTAAGAGCTAAGCACAGCACCTGCAATGACCAGCAAAAAGCACTATGTCAGCCTCCAGCCTAGGAGGAAATTTGTATTCATCAAATACCTGGATGTATGCTAACTGCTTTGTGTCCGACTGCTTTTCCAACCAGGGTCAGTATAACAGTTTTGGTAACAAAACATTTAATAAAAGAGGGACTGATACCAACTGCCCTTGGCAAACCTGCAGACAAGGAAAATAATTTATTTTTTTTTATTACGCTGTGTTTCTTTGGATATATTACTTCAAATTCTCTGGAACGTTGTTGGCACCATGAGCTGCAGGCTTCACAATAAGGTTGAGGCTAATAGATTGCTAGTTGGACTAGAGAATGTGAGCAGGGTGAAGTGGGGAGCAGAGTGATGCCGTGAAGCCTGGAGTGGGCAGTGTGTTTTCATAAAGATGGAGCACTGAGGTTTTCTCTCGCTCCAAGAAGACTGCAGTACTGTTCAAGTGCAACAGGTGGCAGTGGCCCACAATGAAACTGCACCGCACATTTTTAGAAGCTCGGGGTTCTGTTTTCTTTTTTTTACTTTTTCAACAGAACATGATTATGGTGAGGTTATCACTACCGCAAAGAATTCACTGTGGAAGATGAACATATAAAATGTGAACATGATAGTAAGACATGAGAATGGGTGGAGATGTCTTCAGAATGTTCCTTGATGATTTTAAAGAGATTTATACGATTTTTTATGTAATCAAAAGGTTGTGCTAGATAGAAATGTGCTTTATATACATGGGCACGATCTGCAGTGTGTGGGTATGAATGTGTGCACGTGGTTCGTAGAAAGAGCAGAGACCTGACTCAGGAGCAAAGGAAATGTTGTAGCTGCAGCAATACAACTATCTAATTTTGGAACCAGACACACATCTCACCTTCTGTGTTATCTATGGAACTGTACATACAGAGATCTAGTCCAGATAGATTAGCATAAATCAACTCTTAAAATCAGTCTCATAAAGCTTGGACACAGGAGATGTCAATTATGTATTCCCAGTCTGATTAACATTATTGCTCATTTGTAGAGCTCTAGCTCATGGTTACGGATGTGCAAGTACCTCTGATTTTTACTAAGAGAAAACTTTGTTGTGCAAAGCTGTACTCCTGAAGGAGAGGGGGGATTGTATAGGGGTGGGGAGGTGCTGTGGTGCTTGAGCATTATGGTTTGTTGACCAAAGTATATCAGACATTTCAGTTAAGACCACAGGGAACTAGTGCTGGGCAATTTTCATGATTAATTTGGTTAATTCTAATTTACGTTTTGACACAATGTTTTAAATGTGTCAATTCAGATTTAACATGTAAAGCTATGTTTTAATTACATAATTTTAATATGGTATGTAGCTATGTTAAAAACCACCACCAAAAATAAAAATTAAAATTAAAAAACCATTACCTCATTACACACTGGTTCCTACAGAGCATTTCTCTCTGCACTGACGGAAAAAAAATAGCTGTGTGGAATTAGTACATATTTGGAAAGTCAGACATTGAACAACTTTGTGTAAATGTATGATTGGTCGAAAGTCAAAAGAAGCAGTGCGACAAATTTGTTCCAGCACTTGCAGCACAAGCACCCTGTGCAATGGGAGCAATGTGTGAAACAACGTGACGAAAATACAAGCGGCTGTCCGACTCCCAAAGCCCCCACTAAAAGACAGCCAACATTAGCTGCATCATTTTCTACCGCGGTCCCCTACGACAGGAAGAATCTCCGGTGGAAAATCACTGATGCAGTAGCATTTCACATTGCGAAAGACCTGGTACCCATATAGTCTCTAAAAAGAAGGCTTCATTAAACTGCTGCAAACACTGGATGGCAGGTATGAACTGCCTGGCCTCAAATACTTGGCAGATATAGCATCACCCCATCTACATTAGAGAGAACAGCGGAGAAGTTGAAGAAGGTGATCTTTATGCTACCACAATGGACAAGCAGTTGTACCATTCAGCCATATATGAAAGGATGCAACTGATTAAAACTCTTGCATAATTTCAAGAGATAATTACTTGGAGTGTGATCATTATAGACTGTGTTGTTAATGATTTTCACCTATACTGTTTGCTCAAAAGAACAGAAAACAAGTTTAAAAAAAAATCAAAAAACATTTTCTTGCTGCAATTGTACAATGCAAGTGTAAATGTGAGTGTAAGAGTGTAAAATGGTCATGTCAGCTTTAAAGCTGGTGACAACTGTAAAAATGCTGATACAAGAATGCCCAGCAAAATTCACCCTAAGAAATATTATGCAATGAACATGCGTATTTTCAAGCAGGTCTTTACAAATTGATCACCAACAGTCAGCCAGAAGTAGACACGTACTGCCTCCTAATGGCACACAACAGAACAGAGCAAAATCACAGATGGACCAGCTGATGAAACCAAATTATGCTTCAAAGAGAAATTACATCTGCTTCAAATCTCACAGCCATCAGTGAGCTGAAATTATGGATGGAGAAAGTAGATGGACTCTGAGATGCGGCAGATTTTTGCCAGGGGTAGAACGTGAGAAAAGATTCTCTGTGCATGCCTTACATGAAACCATAGTGTGTGTGTTTATTTACATGTTCGTAAACAGAAAAATGGATGAAATCAGTGACATAAGTTGGAAGAACTTGTTTTTGGCATTAGCACTTTGACATGTATTACTTTTGTAAAAACCTTGTGATTTGCACTACAAGGTAATGAGTCAGCTAGACAAAACCAGTAATGTTAGGTTATCTGTGAGTGCTAGTAATTTAGCTAACTGTATGGAAATTGTACAACATACACATATTTTTGCAAATGTTTTAAATTCTACAATGTGTGTTAATCTTGTTAACAGTATTTTTTTTTCAGCTGTGCCTTGACACAGAATGGCCAAATACATTCACAAATGTATGCATATATATGTATTTATGTAGTACACTTAACAGACCTTGCCAAATTTGACATTTTAACATGCCAATATGTATTAACATGCCAAGTAATGTGTAAACAATACTGTTAATATAAAACCATATGAAAAGTTTTAAGTAGAAAACCATATGAAAAGTTTTAAGTAGAATATATATATATTCTACTTAAAACTTAATATTATATATATATATATATATATATATATATATATATATATATATATTCACGCTATTCACGCTAGTATTAAGTAAAAAAAACAAGCACAAACTTCGATATAAACATAAGTCGTGATGTGCTTCAGGACTTTGTCACGTTTGGAGCACACTACGAGCTCTGTTATGTACACAACTGTTGTTTTCTAGGTAAAAAGTGGATAAACTCCGTTATCAATACTCATTACAACGCCACTGACCTGCGCTCACTTTTAGGAAGAAGAGAACAGACAGTGTCAGTAGTTTTTAAACCTCCCTCAGTCGTGTGCGGTGCCTTTGCTGCACCTCGTACGTGGTTTATTATAAACGTGTGACAGAAGAACCGCGTCTCACCAACGAGACTCAAATCACAATCACAATATCACAGATACTTCATGCCGCTAGTCTCCAGTTTTCCACTACGCCGGTTTTTAAAGTATTATCGGCTCGCTGGGCTTGTAAACAAACCGCGCACCACGAAGATGTAGCAGTGTGTCGCCCTCAGAGCTGATGAGGTAACCGGGACACGACACACACCGTTAGTGCAGGTGAGAGTGGACCGGCTGGGGAGACGCATGAAACCAGGCAAAGAGCCGCAGGTTGGCCACTCCTGAGTTAGAGGGTGTCACAATAATTGGAAGAAGAGGAAAACTTGGCTTGACCAACAGTGTTACGAACACAGCTCGAAAAGATCTGAGTGTTGCGGGGCACCTTATAACTTGTATCCACCGCCTTCCAAAGAAGAGAACCTGCGTCTAAGGCTGAAGGCGCGAAATTTAAAACATCCACCCAAACGTCCATACGTCTGCTCTTATCATTTTGTGGAGGGGAAACCAACACCAGATCATCCTTATCCCGAGAAATGGCTCGGTTATGAAGCTCCGATTAAGCAAACGTGTCGGGTGCAGATAAGTAAGTATCAGATAAGTATCAGATAAGTAACTATTTTATAATCAGTGGCCACATATTTTCCTTGCATTCATTTAGTAATTTTAAGTAATTAAGTAAAGAAGTAAATAGACAAGAATGCCTATTTTATGAAAAAAATCATTAAAATATAGTAGTGTACACTAATGCAAAAATAGCTGACCGGAAGTTCTAACACAAAGGCGGAAGAAACACACACTTGAAAGTGGGCGTGGCGAAATACGGTGAATATAATCTTGATTTATGTTGTTGCTATGTGGTAGGAGATTAAGAACTGTATTATGACATCTACGCAATGTCCCCAGAGAGATAACACGATTCTAAAATAAAGATTCACCACATACTTGGAGCCAGAACCATACAGCCAAGCTGAGGGAGTCTCCCAGTTTCACCCAGTATGTTTAAAGATTTTTTTGCGGATCTACATTACCACCTAGTGGTTGTATTGGGCATCACATCTCCAGACAATTAACCTTTATATTTCACCATTACAACCAATAATGGGTCTCTGCTGTTGCACAATGGATTGATCATTATTTTAAAGCATGAAAAATGACACAATGTTCACATTTAGAAAGAAAAACTAACAAGGCATCATTTACAACCTCAACCAACTGAGAGGGTGTCTTGATGGCAAAATGCAACCTTAGGCAGAATGATGCAGGAAGCCCCAGTGATGCAGGGCCAGAGGGCACGGGTAGTTCTCCCTCACTGTCCTTCAACACACGTATAATATAAAACCTCACCAGGGTCTGTTCTCCATGCTGGGCTCTGGAAGGAGGTTCCGCAGCATTGTCCACTGGATCACCAGGTTCTGCAACAGCTTTTTCCTCCAGGTCATCAGACGGTTAAACTCGGCTAAACTAAACTGTAAACAGGCTGCTGGAACAGATGCCATGGTTCTTATACCCATCACCGTGCCTTCCTTTTACCCATAATCTACATCTAATATATTCAAACAGTATTCAACATATAGTATTTTTGGCTGAGATACATTGTTCACATTCTACATTTCAATTCCTTGCGGAGCTTATTGGAGAGAAATGTTGTTCTGTGTACACTTGTGTATTCTGAATGACAATATAATTAGTAGCACTGCTGCTAAGCAAGTGTAAGCTAATCTCTGTTGCATTTCCCATTTAATTCTACTGAGTGCTTAAACCTGTAGATGTCCAAAGTTCCTGAAGTTAGGTCAGCTTCGCTGCAATGAAATCAAAGCCCAGCCAGGGCCACCTTTATTGACAGCAGACCTGTTCATGTTAACTATGTGACAAGTTTGTATGCTAGTGTTACAGGAGTGTACTAGCATTGCTCATGAGGAACAGGTCAGGGGAAAAGTGTCACTCTCTCTCCCTTTCTCATTCGCCGCTTCCTTTCTCGGTCAGGGTCTGGGCCCTTAAAATAATAATGAGAGTTGTCGGAAATGCGAGTACCTGCCTGCCCCTGATGCAGCAACCATTACAACACAAAGGATGACTGTGATACACGGCTCAATCAAAGTGAACAGATCCTCCAGGTTGGTTCTGCTAGCCTTAGGTGAAGCAGCTAAAGTTTCTGAATGGGAAACTTAAGACATTAGTCTTCTGGGACCGATTTATGCAAGTTCCCAAAAAAACAGGTTTGAAATGATAAACATTCGTAGTGCAATGACAACAAACCTGTAACACAGAGAGAAATCAGCTCATTAGCATCTTTTTTTGAAAGGGGACAAAAAAAGCTACTTCCAATCTACTTCAGTCCACCTTGTTAGTGTTATAGTTTCTGTATGTCCTGTAATTTGACTCTGAGGTTCAGAACTGACACTGGATCAGATCTTCATGGTTAGCTGGGCAAGCGTTACAGTAAAACATGTCGAGTGACTGCTGTCCCTGACACACTACACCAGCCTCTGACTAAATAACAGACGTCTAGCCTACTATCCAATAGCTAGATACATGTTGCATTGACACGGTCATTTGGAAACATAATTCACGACACAGCTACTGATGATGGTAATCTTTTTGCACAACACAAATAAGTCACTTTCCTCAGACAAATTAGCACAATGATGGATTCAGGGTCACTGACATAACGGGGACAAGGGCATGGTGTTAAAGTACAGCAGGGAATTCTTCTCATAAAGCAACAAATGTCACATTTTGCAAAGACCTCTTAACTCTGACATAATAAGAATATATCATAACATGATTGCATTATGGACCACAAGGCAGTTGTGTAGCAGGAAGCAAGATTTTCTTTCCACCACCGCATGAGGGGAATTTCTCCCTTCCCTTTGCCTCAGAGACTTGATGTGCCCTTCTCAAAATGTTGGGCAAATATGCAGTGACCTAAATGATGAAAATAAAACGAAATCTCCTAGCATGGTGTGAGTGTAAAGGGCTGGAGGGAAGTACCACACCACAGCAGGAGTGCTGCAGCACAGCCCTGACAGCAATGGTGGCACAAGAGGACAAACAATGGTTGTGCAGAAACAACACGCTGTAGGGCTCCTGTAGCATGGCTGATATCAAACCTGCTGCAACAGGCTGAACAGAAGCAAAGTTGCTAAAATGGCTCAGGATCAAGACAGCAGAATTTGAACAACATGAATCTATTAAGAAACACACACACACACACACTATATACATGTATACAGATCAGAGCACGGCCATGTGCTTCAGAGTAGCCTAAGTCTGAAGAACGAAAACCAGAGCCAGGCAGGCGAGTGGCTGGTCCTCTGGAGCATCCAGAATCCTGATCACTTTGCTCCAGATCTCCCTGTTCTTTGAACTTTCTCCTGGTCCAACGCTTCAGCTCTGGCCCCCTTACCTGTACTTCATGCCTGTCTGGTAGGCCACACACTCCTCCAGGGCCAGGCCGTTCATCTTGAGGAAGTCCTCCATGTTCTTGACCTGCGCTGCCACCCTCTGCTCACGGAGCCGCTGGAGCTCGGCCTGGTCCGTCTGTCTCTGGGCCTGGTTCAGCCCCTGGTCTGAATGGTAGCGGCTGATGCCACTGCGGATGCTCTCGCTGTACGACATGGACAACATCCTGCCCCCACTGCTGCTGCTGCTCTTACGTACGCCGCTGCCCGGCCCTGCCGGTTTTGGGATCTGCAGGTTTTCGGAAGGGAGGGTAGATAGGCGCTGGCCAATGGCCCCCCCCGCGTACCCGCCCGCAAACATGATCCAGCCCTGTGCCCACCCCACCCCCCCAATGCCCCCTTAAACAAAATGCTTGCACGCCCCCCTCCAGCTCTTTTCCCGTGCACAAAATGTGAACAAGCTTTGGGAATCTGGGACCAGGACAGTGGCGAGAGCTGGCCGGGCTTAGCCATCGCCTTAAATAGCACAGGCTTTAAAGGAGGGGCTGAAGAAGAAAAAAAAAAGTGGGAGGGAATGGAGGAAAAAAAAAAAAAAAAAAAACACCAGAGAGAGTCCCTGGTACTATGGCCAAGCTTCTTGTAATCGGACCTGATCCCGCCCTCTTTGGAGACTGATACAATAGCAGCAGTAGCAACAAGGTCCCAGGCAGGTGGAGAGAGCAGCTGGGAGACTCAGGTGGGACACATGCTAAGAACTTCATCTGTTCAGACTGCAGTGGGGTTCCACATTCACACATGCAGTAGGGAGCATCCATAGACAAAACAGCAGCATTCATGGATACATGGAGAGAACCAAGCAGACAAATGAGAGTGAAAGAAGCCTGCAGCTAATTAGTGTGCCGCAGGTCTGTACTGCTTCCCATTTCACACACCGCCTGATGAACAGCAATGTGCGTGATGCAAAAGCACAGAATATAATATTCTTACAGCATTTTTTTGCAAATCAGTTGTAATCAATTACCTATATTCACAGTTTTATAGACTTACAAAATAATTACTTTTAATTTGAACTAGCTGTTTTTTTTTCTTTTTACAAAAACAGTGCAAACGCAGAGATAAGGTACAAGACCATAGTGCAGGCACAAGTGAGCGTGGCAGAAACGTTGATCTGACGCACAGGCTAATCTGATGCAGAGTGGCTCAGTTACAAAAAGAGGCTGGGTTAGACTGAATACATAATCAACAGGTGTGGTTCTGCATGGTGCCACTATAGCCTATCAAATAAAACCTTTTAATTCCCTTTAAAGCCCAATGACAATTTCTTCATGGCAGCGAGCATGCCGAAATGTCAGCTCCAAAGAAACAACCAAAAACTACTAAAAACTAAATAAAAACAAAATCCACAGATGAGAACACATACTTGTCAGGGAAGTATACACCAACTCATTAGTATTATTGTTCACTGTGATGAGAATAAATTAATGTTTATATATTTGGAATATGACTAATTATTAGGGATGCACCGAAAATTCGGCCACCGAAAATTTTCGGCCGAAATGGCTTAAATTTGCATTTTCGGTTTTCGGCCGAAATACTTTCATCACCGAAACAACACGGCCGAAACAATGTGCTGTGATGACGCAAGCAAAAATCGCCTGCACGCGCTTATTTGGATAAAGCTAGCAAAAAAGTTTTCCAGTGATGGCGCCAAGGCAAAAGGACATTACACCAAAAATTATGGAACTCGTTGCCTTAGACGATCAGCCGTTCTCTGTCGTAGGGATTTCGTAGGCTAATAGAGCACATTGAGCCCCGTTATGTTTTGCCGAGCAGACGACATTTCTCAGAAGTGTGTTTACCTGAGCTGTTGTTGCAACTCACGTCACGTTTTTATGAGAGAATTTATATTTATCTTTCAGGCCAGTCAGTTATAATTAAATTTAACTCGTATAAAATACATATATTTATCCTCTCAGATAAAAACGGTCTGCAAGCGAGTTAAATTTAATTAGTGGTCGGCCGTTGTCAGCGGTATCGCCGTTAACGGCCCACCACTAACTTTACTTTATAATATGCATTACTGTAATGTCAGTGCTAAATAAATATTTTCAAATCAAATTTTGTAGTTGATTTATTCTTTGAATAGCAATGCCTTGATTTTAGTGAGGTTAGCCATAAATCCAATGTTACTAATAATTGGCATAATGTATTTCGGTGTTTCGGTTTTCGGCTTTCGGCCTTGGTTTCCTCATTTTCGGTTTTCGGTTTCGGCTAAGAATTTTCATTTCGGTGCATCCCTACTAATTATTATATGATCATTCAATTTAAATGTAAATTTCCATGCAGAATGATGTGCCATCTGTCTGATGCACATTTAGTAAATCACAAAATAATTGCTTTTCTTTCAAAAGAATCAGTTCAACTGATTACTATTAATACTACTCCATTGGCAGATTTTAAATATCATACCCCCTGTTGCATCATTCTACTTGCTGCAGGTGCATGCATTTCTCTCCACAAATTTAATAAAACATGCATGCATCCTATAAAATTATATGCAAATGCATCATTAATAACACAGGGTTACAAACAAATATTTTTTGTAAATTGTTGTAAAAAATTTTGCACTGCTGAATCCGAAAATGACATCCATTTTTTTCCAAACAGGTCAAGTTTTTGTGCTAATTAGATTGTTAAAAATCCAATTTTCTGTCTAAATGGATTATATTTTGTGACATTATCGGCTGACTTTCAGCAATATTTCTGATCCAATTTAGATTTCTAAAAGAGAAATTGTTTTCAGATACAATTTATTAAAGAATTGAATGTTATAGTGGGCATTGGTAAAGGTACGTACATGTTAATTGCATGTTACATCGTCACTGTTGGAAATTTAGGGCTTGAACTTCCATTTTTTTTTAAATCCTAGAACGCTCAGCAACAGGGGTGTCTCTCTTCAGAGTCCAAAAGTAATCAGCTATCATGACTGTATCCCAGCGTCCCTGATACCTGGTCTCCATCTCTTTAATGTCCTGATGAAATCTCTCCCCCTGCTCATCGCTCAGTGATCCCAGATTCTCAGGAAATCAATCCATATGTGAGAATAAGTAATGTATTTTGATGCTCATGTTGCATCCGAGGTTTCTGAAAGCAGTCAGCATATTGGTGACAAGTTCTGAGTAGTTGCTGGCCTTGGTGTTGCCAAGAAAGTTCTTCACGACCAAAACAAAAGCCTTCCATGCTTCCAGTTCAAATTTGTTCATTGAGTTCTCAAAGTCTGGATCTCTGATGAGCTGACAGACATGAGGACCATCAAAGATTCCAGCTTTCAACTTCTTTATGGTCAATCCTGGGAAAGCCTGGCACAAGTAAGTGAAACAGTCACCATTCTTGTTTAGAGCTTTGGTAAACTGTTTGATTAAGCCGAGCTTGATGTGCAGTGGTGGGAAGAGTATCCTGTCTCTATCCACCAGAGAGTTGTTGATGACATTCCTTGCTCTGCAAGGCACCAATTCCTCTCTCACAGACCAGTTCCTCTTCGTGTAATGCTGAGGAGTGTCCCTACGATCCCACATGCACAGAAAGCATGGGTACTTGGTGAACCCAAACTGCTGTCCCAACAAAAAGTTAACCATCTTCAGGTCAACACAAATGAACCACTCATGCTGATCATACTGAATTTTCTCCAGCACATACTTCACAGCTTCATACTTCTCCTTTAATGTAGTCGAGTAAGCGAGGGGTACAGAGGCAAACACATTGCCGTTATACAGCAGAACACATTTCAGCGATTGCTTGCTGCTATCGATGAACAGTCTCCAGTCTTTGGGTTCATACTGTGGCACTCCAAGCTTATGTACGAGCTGCGCAATGTCTGTACAGTACACCAAGTCCTTGTCTTCAGAGAAAAAATGGAGATACTCTTGATGCCTGTTGTGGTAGAAGGTGATGCGAGTGCTGTCAGAGAGGAGATTCTTTTCCTTCAATCTGGATGCCAACAGTTCAGCTGAGGACTTTGACAAGCCGAGAACGCGAACTAGATCATTTAGCTCATTTTGGGAAAAAGGATGTGGAGCATCACCATCAAAATCCATTTCTTCATCTTCATCTTGTACAACACTGGAGGAATCTTCATCACTAATATCAGGAAGTTCTCCAAAGACAGGTACTGGAATTTCATCACAATGAGCTACAGTAGGCCTGTGTTGAAAAAATCGATTTTCCGATTCACAATCGATTCGCATATGATGATCTGATTATCGATTCGTACGTCCAAAGATCGATTTTTTAGTGAACTTTTACCCCCGCCTCGTCACTGAATTCACGCAGGCGTGCTCGGTCTAACTAACTGTAAAACAACATGGCGACGGACAGTGACGGTAACGACGATAGTCAAATCGGCAATCTAAAAACAGAAGGACAGTTTATCCAGTGTCAGTGACTATTTACATTTAGTCCATGTCACTGGCAGTTTACCCAGTGTTTTTACAGTTTAAAAAAGTTAAAAATGCTCTTGTAACGTTGGGCGCAAGGCGATGGACGAGACAGAATCCTTTGCACTTTCCAAATCGTTACGTTTATTACATTTACCGAAGCGCAGACAGCGCACATAAAACACGTTTACATAGAACATGTGTGACTCAAACAACGACGAGCACAGGACGCTGCGCGAACGCACATTAAATGGACAAACCACACAAACCCCACGTGATGACGAGACGAGCCACAGGTGAGGATTATCACAAGACGCACCCGCACCCGCGGAGATACGCAGACGAGTAGACGCAGACAACGTTAACACACGCCCAACAGGGAGGGGTCGGGGACCGTAACGTGACAGTTCTGTTATTATATTCTTACTTTAAAGAAAAATACACGTTTACATTTTATACTTTCAGTTTATTAAGTGTGAGCACTTTTAAAATAAAAATGCATTTGGTAGCAACAGCTTTTGGGTGACTTCTTAATTATTTCAATCATAATAATAATGCACTGGTTAGTGTCCCAGTAGGAGTCCACTGTTGCAGATATAGACACCTCAAAGATGTCCTCTGTTTATTGTCCTGGATTACCTTTCTTGAAGGTAGATTTATGATTACCCTTTTCACCAGTCTTCCAGCCATCAGTAACTACCAACTACCAGTAACTATTTGCTGATTAATATTGATATAATACTAGTTTTAACATGTTGCTTCTGTACATAGTCAGAAAACAGCTCAAATAAATACATTTTTAATAACACTAAACCCCGAATTGGATCGAATCGGATTGAATCGATTAAATCGGATTAAATCGAAATAAATCGATTCTTAATCTTCAGAATCGGAATCGGATCGATTCTTGGAATTTGAATCGATACCCAGCCCTAAGCTACAGGACGACGTGCTGATTGAAGATCAGGATACTTGAGGCTGCTCCGGTTCTTTCTGTTGATCCCAGTCACATCAATTGCACAGAAGTACCAGTCAGTGCCGTGGTTTGTCGGCTCCCTCCAAACCATGGCAATTCCAAACTTCAGACAACTCTTCTTGCCCTTGGTCCACTGACGCAGATACTCGGTACATGCTTTGCATACCATGTGTGGTGCCAAAGCTTTATCCTGATCACCAAGTTTAATACCAAAATAGGCATGGTAAGCACGCTTTATGAAACCTGTGACTGGATTCCTGTTAGTCACAATGGTGTATTCGCCACAGGTGTAGCAGAATACGTCGGGTTTATTTTTGCAAGATCTTCTGGTTGAAGCCATTTTGATCACCAGCAAAAAAAAAATGGTGTGGCTATAGCTCAAAAAGCTGACCTGATGCAGCAAAACCGATGTGATTTTTGGATTCAGCAACTAAAACTTGTACAAAATCAGCAAAAAAAAATTTAGACAATAAATTTTGTGTTGACCAGTGTAATCTTTAACTCTTCATTGTAGCCACAATATGAGTGTCCATAGGTTAGTCAGTTAAATTTTAGATTGACAAAAGCATTACTGCATTCACTGCTTGAATGGTCCCGATGAAATAAATGATAATGTTTCTCTAGAAACACTGGACCTATTACAGCCCAACTAACGCATAAAATAAACACATAAGTTAACTTCATTTCTCACAAAGGTCTGAAAGCACTTTATGTATGACATTTTTGATTATTCAGTTTAAAGCAGAAATACAGAACCAGCATCTTAAAAATGTTGTGTGCACAGAATTCTGAACCTCTGCATATTAAAGTAAATTTAACACTCACCCTAACCTGTCTGCATTTTAACCTGCCCTACCAAATTTACATATCTTAATACTTTCTATGTAGATTTCTCAAATACCAACTTTTATAGGCTGGGGGGCATCCGAGAAAAAGCCAAGACTATTGCAAGATGCTTTAAATAGTGTAATGCATAAAATATGATTAATTACATTAAATGCTCTATTTGTGCTAGCTTGATCATTATTAAGTACACTAATTATTTTGCACATCTTTGAATCCCATAATACACATAAATACACATACAACAGTATGGGAATTAGTCAAGGAAGAAAACCTTGACTGTCTTGATCAGCTCAGTTAAATCCAGGTCTCTTGCTTTCTGAAATGCCAGAGCCATTATGCCCCACATTTATTTTTTAAAAAAGGAAGGAACTTTGTTCGAAACAGCCTACTACATACTACTTACTCCATGGGTTAAAGCAAGAAAAATCGTAACCCAGGAACCTCGTAACCCGGGGACCACCTGTATGATGTTTATGTAGATTGAATCGGAGCAATGTTTTTGGCACGACCAAACAAGTTGAAAACATAAACTGACCAAAACAAACTGGACTTAAGGCAGGAGGAAGGTAACTTTTCTACGTAATGTCTGAAAATCAGAAGGCGGGATGACCCGCAAGTCAATCAAATGACACCGCTGTCATCCATCCAGCGCTGATGAGCGCCAGTGAGAGGATCATATTTCTGCCTCAAAACAGATAGCATGCGCGCATGTGTGGTTTATTATTATGATTTGAAGGATTTTTCCCCCAAAAAATTCAAATGATGGAAATTCATTGTGGTGACGAAGAACTTTAACCCATGTACTACTTATGCTCTGATTGGGCCCCAAATCAGTATCCAGTATGTAGTATACAACCAAAATGATTTTTTCCAGTATGCAAAAGATCCTCGGATGATGTACTCTGACTGCAAAATATTCCAGTACATGAAGTACATGTATACTTTCCTATAAAAATACTAGAAAGCAACTGCTCACTTGCATTAGACTACTCACTGCTTTTACAGTGAGAAAACTCACTAACCATAGCTATATAATAATCTGTGACCCATTATTTGGCTAGTTTCTTAGCAGACTCTAAATATAGCTTTAATGCCTGTTAACTAAATGCTCTACCAGAGGCTATCAGGATTACCATCAGTATTAATTGTCAATAGTATTTCATTGTAAACATATTTATTGGGTATTACTACAGTAAACTGACAATCTTTTATTGATGGTGACAGACTATATTCCAGAGGTGTGTATAGCCTCGCGAGCCTCTTTTGAGGCTATTTACAGGGATACACAACGCTGCACAAAAGGCATTTGAGTAAGTGAAGTCAAGCTTTTTTGCTTTATTTGCAGCGTTTCTGAATTTGTAGCATGTTTCCGAAATATAGTGTACGGATCCTCATTTTGATGAATTTTCTTTGCATATTTGCAGCACGTTCAGCATGCAGCCTGATCGTGTGCTATGTCATCAGATTGCTTCCGTTGGCGACGCTACTTAAGGCGGGAAATGGAAAATGTTTATTGAATTCTACTGCCCACGCTTATCATAGTTATCAAAAATTTATCGCAAAACAAATCGATATAATTTTAATCGCCCAGCACCATTTCGAACATAGCGTGAGATATGCTTAGCAATGTGAACAGCTATGGTTTCCGGGTTCACCTCGCCTGTGAACTTCAGTTCCGCATTACATTCACTGGTCTTTGCATGGCCTTATAGGATGCATGTACCATGCGTTCTCCTTTTAATGTCTTAAGACAACAGAGAAAATAAAAATCACAGTCTAAGAAAGGTACTGGTATAATACACTTCCTGCTTAATTTATACAACTGGAAGTTGCTAACTTTATTAAGACAACAGGAGGAGATTAATGCACAGATATCAGATGAAATACTGCAAGGTACTTTGGGTGGGATTCAGTGCTTTTCAGTTGGTCTAAAACTGAATTTCAATGTAAAACTGTCCATCATTTGCACTGGTCCAAAAATGCCTACATTTACTCCAGATGCTGAGCCCACATGCGTCAGATATAATACAAAACCAACTGCTCTCTCAAAAATATTTTGGTAATGCTCAAAGTATTTTAGTAATAAATATCTTTAGTAATAAATATCTATGAAACTTTTATTTCATAGGTCTTCAAGTAATCAATAAAACCCTGTCCTGCAAGATTATTACTGGATTAACTCCTCAAGGATTTTACATAGAGGGGAGCCAAACTGTCATAACTTTTGACACTCTTTAATACAGACAGAAACAGAAACCAAAATTTCCACCTGCATTTAGACATTGGTAGAAAGATCAACTAAATTATTTGCTACTAAATTTGCTACAGCACACCAGTTGGCAGCCTGTTTTGACGAACATTGAAAGGTTGAATTGTGTTGACAAGGACTACTCCCTTCAAAACTTACAAAGCTGAGATGTATACAGAGAAAATCCAACCAAAATGAATGTGTGAGCATGTCCGTATATACTGAACGATACCAATGAGACAACAGCGTTTGGTGAATTTATTTTAATTATTTCAGTGAAATTTCTCTCTCTATTTCTAAGAGAGAATACAAGTGTTCTGGCATGCTGACTCTACTGTTTACACCATGTAGTGTGCAATGTGACTAAATCAAAATACAGGGGGTCCTGAACTTACGACGTTGATCTGATGCGTCGTAAACCGATTTTCGAAGTCAGAACATATGTACATACTGTATGTAAATAACATACTGTAAGCACTTATCCTATCCTAATACAGTAATTATAAAAAAATGTTTAATAATGAAATGAAACGGAAATAATAAACAGTAATAAAAAGTTAGCGTTATGACGTTAACGACGCAAAACCACTTAAGTCGAAACAAGGCTTTATACAGTAAATGGGAGATGTGTGTTAACCACGAAACATCGTAACTCGGGACTGACGTAACCAGAAGACCTCCTGTACATAATCTATTATGCACTACATAATTATTGATCACTTACAGTCTCTGAAATAGCAGTAATAACAACAACTGTAATAATGTTAACAATGGCGTACATCTTTCACTGAGTTTTTGCAGAATTCATTTATATGCATCATAGGCTTTATTTTCCAGATATTGGAATAGAAATAACTAACTCAAAAAACAGGTTAAATAACCATGAACCATTTGAACCAATTTGTTCGCATTAGGTTATGTAGAAATACACAATAGTATTAAAATAGGCTATTTAGAATCTGTCTCTTGGTTGTTCCACAAGTAATAAACTAATATTTTGTTGTCCATTATAGATATGATTCTAGGTTACTGGATCTGATTCAGTAATAAGATGCACCAAGACTTGTATATTTAACATTTATTTTGTCTGTAGATTTTACCTATATATGTTGTAATATTCATTTTCAATTAGGTGATAAGCATTTTAACATTACTATGGACCTATAATTGGGACATAAAATTAAAAAACAAATCAAAAAACAAGTTGCAATAATTTATATGACAGCTGTCAACAAAATTTGAGGATATGGTAAATGTCAAATTAACATTTATGACAATGACAAGTTTATTTAAAATGGAGAAGAAAAATAACCTACATTCAAATACACCTATGAAAATAAAAGCAGATGCAAAAGCAAAAATTATACTAGTTATTAAATTTATTGTGCAAACTCTGTGTAAACGCAAGAAACTTCCTATATTTTACACTGAACTATGGAGATGTGCAAAGGATGTTTTCCACTAGACACTTATTGATCCTGAGAAAGTCTGCTGAGTGCTATAGCCACTTGAACATCTTCTGTAATGCAGATCTCCTCATGCTAATCAACACCATGAACTCCTCAACCCAGAGTAAGACTTAACCATAAAATGTCTGCTTTACAAAAATTTTGTAAATTTAGTAAAAGTAAATTTCTGGTTTGGCAACTACCATGACTGTTCTGCTGACGCTCTTTGGATAGATTTATGGGACACATTACGGTACCATAAACAAAGGTAATTCTGCTAGCACGTATTGCTAAAACACCCAGTTTCTCCATTAGTTTTCCCTATGAACTTTAAGATGTTTATAAGTACATGGAGAACCACCCTCAAGCATGCAGGTATACAAACAAAACCATGCTCACCAAAACCATGCCAGAACAACACACACACACACGGTGGACACTAGAGCTCAGAAAGGACAGAGACTCACCCGAGGTCTTGGGGGTCGGCTCATGAACAAGGCTTGCAGGTGCCCCTCTGTCCTTATAAACTCAGACTGCAGCCAGCAATGCAGTGATCCACCCAAACTGGGAGTGTCTTACTAGCCAGCATCTAAACCAATTAGTGATGGAAAGAGTATCCCCCACCCTCTCTCTCTCCATAACCCCTCCCTGCTATATTCCATGAAGGAAATCCATTTGTGTCATTTGGGAGGGGAGCACCAGCTTGTTTCTGCACACCACAGCAAATAATATCAGGGCTAAATTATTCAGAGGCTTTTGTGCTAAAAGCTTTTGATTGTTGTTCCACAGGAAAGACCAAGATGCGTTTCTGAATGTAATGAGGCCTAAGCATATGGATCTATATGAACACTTCCACACCAACATTCTCTTCCTTCTTATTCCTGTGCTCTCTCTCTCTTTCTCTCCCTCTCTCTCTCTCTCTCTCTCTCTCACACACACACACCCCAAATACATATAACCACTGTATCCCAAGGAAAATTATAATTTTAGGCCAAATTTAACACTATAAAGGATGTTTGTTGAGAAAACTTACTTGACACAAAAATTTCCAAAAGCTGCATATCAAGTCTTAGAAGTCCAAGAGCATTCTAATGTTATTGGTACAAAAAAACCCTGGTGAGGGAGTTCTATGACTCTGGAAATATTTATTCCTGAGATTCTTTTGGTGCCTCTCTTTCTAGAAGAGTGTAACCCTAACACTCACATCATATAAATGTATTGAAGTTTGTGTTTAGAAAGTGGTGTAGACAACACAAGTATTAGGTATCTGATGAATTCTGAGGGATCAGGTGTGTCAGGTGTAAGGTGTCCTGATTTCCATCTGTTTACAGTCCAACCAGTGGGGTCTATGGGAAGGTCCTAGAAGGTGCCAAGCATGTGAGTTAGTTCGATGGGCACCGCGGTCTTTTGGTTCCCTCATCCGCTTTAACGGTCAACGATGAGATACACAAGGTGCCAGCATATATAAAGAGAATGTTGTTCAGAGGTCACAGGCACAAATATAAGCAGAGGGAGAGAAAGTAAAGCTCTCTGTTGCTTAGTCTAGCCATTCTTTGACCAGCCTTGTGGTTAGAGGTGGCCAACTGATCCCACTTTATAGATATAGTGCCACCATATAGTCTTCCATTCTATCATTTCC
This sequence comes from Brachyhypopomus gauderio, assembly GCF_052324685.1. Taxonomy (NCBI): domain Eukaryota; kingdom Metazoa; phylum Chordata; class Actinopteri; order Gymnotiformes; family Hypopomidae; genus Brachyhypopomus; species Brachyhypopomus gauderio. The sequence continues at coordinate 9,548,382 of NC_135211.1, read as the reverse complement.
TAATATGATCAAAGTCCATTAAGAGAGCTGTTAACGTTCACTCTTACTTTTATGTCACAAATAAATAAACAAGCTCATCGCCATAACTCTCGACTTAAATAAATAAAAAAACATACATTTTAAAAGTTCTCAGCCAATGTCAAAATGTTTAAAAATTCATTCTCAAAATCAATTATTGCATATCTGAATGCATAAAACAAGCTAAGAAGCTTTACTAGGACCAGGAATTCCTTGATCCCCTTCCAAAAGAATAAAGGCAGTGATCAAACAGGACACGTCACAAAAGTTGTGGAAGTTGCAATCCTTTCCTGTGAAAATATTTCAGTGTGAGATGCATCAACAAGATGATCGATTCTTTCCAAGATAATCTGGGGGAAGTCGGCAGGTCGTTTTGTGCCTAAAAGCTCAGAAAATTCAATACACCACTCATAACTTCCACAGAGTTAAGGGTTTTAATGTCCTATCCTTTGCAACCCCTTGCTGAAATGGAAAGAATATGACACTCTATTCTAGATTCTAGCTTCTTGATACCACAACACCACATCTGCAATTTCTGAGGTGAGGAGAGTGCTTATAGACCGCATAAACATAGTTGTTCAGTAGACCAAAATCAGGGTCATTGTCATGTTTATCTGTGACAAACTGTACTGATACACTGGTGTGCATCAGAATGTTTTCCTGAAGATCAAACTCTGATCAGTGGCCATTGAATCAAATTTAGAGCAATCTATATTACAGGGAAACCACTAGAAAGCTTTACATTAAAGCTTTCTAGCAGTACGTACATAAAGTGATGAATGACACTCACTTGCAGTAGGCCACTGCATCGAACACCAGTGTTACTTACCTGTAACACTACTATTAGCCCCACCCCAATGGTAGACAAACAGACAGACAGACAGACCTTTGAATGTGACAGAACAGTATCAGAGTGAACAAGTACCTGTAGAACTGTAGTTGTCTTTTGGGGCTCCCATACCGTGCACTGAGGCAACGAAGCAGGAGAGATGGAAAAAAGACACAGTCTAAGCTTTATACAGCAGAAAGAAAAGCCAAAGATTGAAAGGTCTATCAAGCAAGCGCCACCTGAAAGGTGTTACAAATGACATAATGATCATGCAAAGTGATGGAAAACAACCTCAACATTTAAGTTTTTAGTGTTAAATGACAAAGAGAACGCTTCACAAGCACAAGTGTTGTTGAGCATACAAATTTAAAACAAAACGGTGAAACTTAAAGATAGATAGCAATTAGTTACATGCCATTTATCAAAGCCAGAACAAGTAAAAACAGGACTAAAGAGCTGGAGGGTAGGCTATACCCTGATTCAGTATACCAGTAACACCACCACACAATATACTGTATTCATGTCCAATTAAACATTTCAAAGCAATTGCATCTTTTAGTAAAAACTAATACAATGAATACAATGAAACATACAAGCACTATAAACCAATAGATAAGTGGCAGATACCATAGTGCAGCATTTATTATGCTGCAGTGCTATACAGTACTGCAATTCTGCCATTCAGGATCACAGTAACGGGTCGAGTCTCCAGCACCACCTGCCAGACACGTGCGGCCCCGCTGGAGTAAACAGACTGACAAGAGCAGACTGGTTCATTTAACACAAAGGTTTTCTTAGTAATAACTGAATGGACTCAATAATCCTGCTGCTACGAATCACACAACAGCTTGGTGAATTATAGCTTTGCTAATACCTGCTCTCCTGCTTGAATTGGGTATTATAATATTATACAACTAGAAAGTAATATTATAAATATTATACTCCAGTTGCATTTGAACCTAACAGTGCAAAAATTAAGTTTGATATTGCAAAAAATATGCCAGACACTGAATACAATACATTTTAAGATTATAAAGATTCACTGAATCTGAATTCAATATGAATTTCATTGAAAGGTGTCATATTTCAGATTATTCAAAGGCAGGAGAAATCATCGCATCATGCCTGTTCCCTAACACACACACACACACACACACACACACACACACACAGTATTCTCTGGACAGTCTAAGCCCTGAGCACTATGTCACATCCTATAACACCTAAGCAACAAGAGAATACTAGAGCTTCAGGAGAGCATTGACCTCGATGCTTTTGAGTAATCAGTGCACCTCTGGTGAAGGTGAACACATAAGGTGAAGGGTGCAACAATTTCCCTTCAGAAACGATAATCAGAAAGCGGTACATCTGATACATCCTCATTTACAACTTGCCACTGTTTTATAAGATCACTTTATTGCGCAGGGATATGGTGCATTGCAATTTTTCTTAAAATTAAGACCATTTAACACCTCTGAACCTGAATGTGTATATTGTCATTGCTCTACATAAGACTAAATAAAACCCTTATCTTTGCTGTTTGTCTCATTTTTGTCAAATATTACTTCGCCTACACTGATAAGCTAGTGAATGCTGATGGTTTGAACAGCACATTAAACAGTATATGTATCTGTGCGTGTCTGTGTAAGGGGCAGCGTGCCACTCACTTGTAGATCATGCCTGGTGAGCCTGTCTGTCGGAGGGAGAGGCGAGCTGGGGAGTCTGTGGTGGATTCCGGATACATGGAGGCGGGAGGGGGAACTGTGTGGCCAGCCTGCTGATGGGGGTGTCGCACTCTCTCTCTCTCTCCAAATCACCAGGAGCTCTGCCTCTCAACTCGCAGGGCCGCTAACACAGAGACAGAGCGTGTGGGACTTAACTTTTGGTTGTACTCTAATACAAAGATGTTTACAATAAATAAAAACATTTTAAAAAATGAAAGAGAAAAGAAAAACTGACAATGAAGTACTAAGAATCAAATGCAGGAAAGCATACACACCACTAGATGGTGCCATTACACAATGAGTCGGGCGTTTACCATAAACGAATGTGGGCTAAATCAGTCAGTCATCTTGGCAAGAAGACTCAGAGTTGCAGTGCTTTGCAACAACAGCGAATAGCAACAACGGATTCTAGAAGCAGAGCCTGATGCTCTGACCTGACGGATCATGCGTACAGTACAGCACAGCTGAGGCATGCAGGCTTCATGTGCAGCATCAGAGTGCAGCTATCCTACACCACACTGGCCTGTCTGCATAAAGAACACTGTGGTGCAGAGCTCAGTATTGTACATAAACAACGACACAACGAGGCACTGCTCCTCAAATGCTCTGTTTAACTCCTTACATCCTCCTTCAACAAAAATGTGGTATTATGTACGCAATTACAGTAATATTACAGATATGCAAGTAAAAGCAAACAGGTATAGTGTTTCTAAGTTTTGACTCAACCAATATTTTTTAGTTAAAATAAAATGTGTTGCTTTTAAAGCAAATAGTTATAAATAACAATAGTTTACATAATGGCAAAAGGAAAATTCCAACAAATTCCAGGCATTATCTTCAGAGTCTAGAAAGTTCCACACTGCATGGACAATCTCCCATACAGGTGTCTAGTTACTGTGATGGAGGAAACGTGAAATGTGCATGATGTGGACAACCCCTCACTCCCCAAACACGTCCACACAGAACACACTCCTCTCACACACACACACACACACACACACACACACACACACACACACACACACACACACACACACACACACACACACACACACACACACACACACACACACACACACACCTCTCATTTCACTGCTCACTGCACTTATGTGTACGGTCGTGACAGGCTGGGTAATGAGCCTGTCTGTGCATGACACCAATGCCATATGAAGGTGACCTTGTTCTCCCATCAGTCTCCTGTCAAAACCAGCCTGACAGTGGGAATAGGGCACTCCCTCACTCCAAGGGCTCAGTGCAAGCTTCCATTACTTCAATCATTTTAAGAAGGGAAAAGGAGGGGGAAAACTTGATTTACTTGTGAATTTGTAATGTAATGAAGAGCAAAATATTAGCTTAGGGGTTCCACGGTCTTGGCCTGTGGTCCATACCTTTCAATGATAACTGCAGGAAGTACAAAATGAGTCTCAATATTAACCTGAATTAGACTGTAAAAGTAGAACCTTCAAAATAAGGTTATCTTTTAAATAATTCCTTTATTTAAAAGCCAAAGTATTACACTAAAGAAAACCCATCTGTATACTTCATTTTTTCTAAAGCAGAATACATTTTTGAACATAAAATTAAAAAGTCTAAACATAGTTTAAAGTCTAGGATGTATTCGATCATTTTACATTGAAATCAGCAAGCAATAAACTCAAAACTATTGAATGGCTGGCCATTATGTAATATATTGAGGACAAATGTAAACTTGTACACTACATTTGGTAATAAATTGTATTTATTCACAACGTTCCAGTGCATTCTTTAAAATGGTAAGCCTTGTTAATCAGTATACCATTGTATACACTCAACGGCCACTTTATTAGGTACACCTTGCTAGTACCGGGTTAGAGCCCTTTTAGCCTTCAGAACTGCCTTAATCCTTCATGGCATAGATTCAACAAGGTACTGGAAAGATTCCTCAGAGTCTGGTCCATATTGACATGATAGCATCACACAGTTGCTGCAGATTTGTCGGCTGCATATCCATGATACGAATATCCCGTTCCACCACATCCCAAATGTGCTCTATTGGATTGAGATCTGGTGAATGTGGAGGCCATTTGAATACAGTGAACTCATTGTCATTAAAGAAACCAGTCTGAGATGATACACGCTTTATGACATGGCGTGTTATCCTGGCGTGCTCAAAGTCCTTTACAGAATAAAGATTATTCTGCCTCAAGATTATTCACCTCAAGGTTCAAAGTGTTGTGCATTCAGAGATGCTCTTCTGCATGCCTCAGATGAAATGACTGGTTATTTAAGTTATTGTTGTCGTTCTATCAGCTCGAACCAGTCTGGACATTCTCCTCTGACCTCTGGCATCAACAAGGCATTTGCGCCCACAGAACTGCTGCTCACTGGATATTTTTTCTTTTTCGGACCGTTTGCTGTAAACCCTAGAGATGGTTGTGCGTGAAAATCGCAGTAGATCAGCAGCCCGTCAGGCATCAGCAACCATGCCACTTACAGCACGTTCATGCCACGCAGCAGCAAATTTAGCCAATGCAAACAATATGATGACAACTCTATAATCACTCAGCAATTTAGAGATTTACATTTAGACACCTTGCGCACTGTTAACAGTTACGTTTTCCTAACAAAAATATTATGAAAGTTATTCTAAGTTCTGACTAGAGGTCTGAAACCTGACTCAAAACCCAACGGCGGCTGACTGATATTGGGTTTGACGTTGGGCTACTGTTTATACTAACAATTGTAATATTATTTAGCTAGCTAGGAAATGCACATTTATTCCAAGCAATATTCTGACATGCATGAATTCTCTCTCTCCTGCACTCATTCACTCCATCACTAGTAACATTATAGTCCATAGTTAGCTAGATGCGTAATCTCCAGTCAGGTCACTTCAAACACTGGACAATGAAGAATGAGTCTTAATGAACAGTGGTGGGTGAGGATGGGAAGATCATAGTGGATCCCTGCGCTGTGCTTGCTAAATCTGCCCGAAGAATACAGCTCGCTAAATATCTGTGAGCAACAGTCATATTGCAGGACAACATGTGTTGTGCAGTGGTGGAGGAGGAAGTGTGCTGAAATCATCAGCTATTTAAAATAATCACCAACATGAATCACTACATGTGAACAAATGAATATTTGCTCAGCAATAAATGTATAAACAGTGTTTGTAATGCTTTGAATCTATAACAAGTTAAATATAGGTGCTCAGGAAGTATATTTAACAGTCATGTATTTAGTCACATGTACAGTTTGCATTGAAACTATTCATACTGCATATCTTCTTAGTCGAGCAATAACATACTTTATTCCCAAAGAAACAGCCAATCAAGCAGCTGAAAAGCCTGGATTTGAGAAAACAAAAATTGCTGCTGTACAAAGTGGTGCTATACAAAAGGAAGCAAGAAAATGCATTTTTATGCAGTTTTTGTTTGTTTGGTTGCTTTTGTTTTACCATATTGTGATAATAAAAGGTAATTATCAAATTAGTAAATGTACATGCATACCTGTCAGGCTGCAGATGAGTGTGAGAGCCTAATAGCGCACATGGACACACACACTCATCTCCATAAATACACCACCAATTCAGCAGCAAGCTCCTCTTCCCTGACTGCTTCTGACAGACTAGTGATGCTTTCACTTTTGCCAAAAATCTGTCCAGTTATGTCTTTGTTGTTGTTTACACTGTGGTCCAAATTATTATGCAAAAAGTGTTTAGGAGTGATGAGGTAAGACTTTTTTAGGGATGCACCGAAAATTCGGCCACCAAAAATTTTCAGCCGAAATGGCTTAAATTTGCATTTTCGGTTTTCGGCCGAAATACTTTCATCACCAAAACAACACGGCCGAAACAATGTGTTGTGATGACGCAAGCAAAAATCGCCTGCACGTGTTTATTTGGATAAAGCTAGCAAAAAAGTTTTCCAGTGATGGTGCCAAGGAAAAGGACATTACACCAAAAATTATGGAACTTGTTGCCTTAGATGATCAGCCGTTCTCTGTCGTAGAGGATGTGGGATTTCGTAGGCTAATAGAGAACATTGAGCCCCATTATGTTTTGCCGAGCAGACGACATTTCTCAGAAGCGTGTTTACCTGAGCTGTTTAATGTTGTTGCAACTCACGTCACGTTTTTACGTTTTAACTCGTATAAAATACATATATTTATCCTCTCAGATAAAAACGGTCTGGAAGCGAGTTAAATTTAATTAGTGGTCGGCCATTGTCAGCGTTATCGCCGTTAACGGGCCACCACTAATTTTATTTTATAATATGCATTACTGTAATGTCAGAGTTGATTTATTCTTTGAATAGCAATGCTTTGATTTTAGTGAGGTTAGCCATAAATCCAATGTTACTAATAATTGGCATAATGTATTTCGGTGTTTCGGTTTTCGGCTTTCGGCCTTGGTTTCCTCATTTTCGGTTTTCGGTTTCGGCTAAGAATTTTCATTTCGGTGCATCCCTAATTTTTTTGTTTGTCAGTTAAACCCATTGATGGTGATGTGTGTCAGGGCTCTTTATATCACTGAAAGCAATTGCAGACACCTGTGCTAATTAGGTTGGCAGGTGTGTCCAATTAAAGGCAAGACTACTTAACAAGGCTGTCCCACATTATTAAGCAGCCTACATTTTCAGCCAAAATGGGAAAGAAAAAGTATGAGTCTGCTGCTGAGAAGCAACAAATTGTGGAGTGTTTAGGTCAAGGCATGACTACAATCAACACTGCCACGACACTTCATCGTGATCATCACACAATCAAGAAGTATGTAGCCGATTCAGAGCACACACATGTGTGTGCTGATTTAGGAAAATTGAGGACTCTTTCCAACAGGCAATTACGTCAGGTTAAAAGAGCAGCTGCAAAAATGCCTTGTCATAGCAGCAGATGAGTTTTTGAAGCTGCTGGTGCCTCCAATGTCCCCTGAACAACAAGATGCAGGGTCCTTCAGAGGTTTGCAGCTATGTGTAAGCCATCCTGTCGACCTCCTCCATCCACTGTACACAAGCAGAAACAGCTCCAGTGGGCCAAACAATACATGAAGACTGACTTCAAAACTGTTTTGTTCACCGATGAGTGCCATGCAATGCTCGATGGTCCAGATGAATGGAGTGGAGGATGGCTGGTTGATGGACACTTCATGCAAACAAGGCTACGGTGCCAACAAGGAGGAGGTGGAGTAATGTTTTGGGCTGGAATCATGGGGAGAGAGATTGTCGGCCCCTTTAGGATCCCTGAAGGGGTATGACCTCCATAATGTATGTGGAGTTTCTCAAACAGTTTTTTTTTGTTCTTTATAAAAATGAAAAGGCTGAAAACTCTGCTGTGCATAATAAATTGGAACATGCATTTTGAGTGTATTATTTATTTTTTTTTATATACTGAAATAATTGGCAGTTTGTTCAAAAACCTTTCATTGTATTGTAATAGTTGCATAATAATTGGGAAATGTGGGCAGGCTGGGAGACCCGGCTCATCACAGTGTAGTGCTGTGGGCAGGCTGGGAGACACGGCTCCTCATCCTCTCATCTCAATGACAAACATGTTTCTTCTGCACCAACTCCATTTTGAACTTTTCTGCAGTTTGTGTTTGTCTGCCACAGTGTTTCTGCAGCAAAGCGTTCACCATGAAACTGGGAATCCAGACGCACTGGAACGTGCAGCAATATTTTGGCTGACTCAACAAAACACGATGCTGCATTCAGTGTCCTTCCTTAACTGCACATCTGCTTCCAACTCACTCAATGTGTTGCTGAGAAGAAGCTGTAGCGTTGGCAAATGCAACAACGAAGAGAAGGTCTATAAGGTCTAACAACGTTTTCTCACACTGCCCCTCCTTGACAGTAAAATGCCTCTTCGACTGGCCCCTTATATATTTTTATTGGCCAAGGACAAAGAGTAATCAAAGAGTTGCCAGTTCCAGTCTCACCACATTGTTAGGCCCTTGAGCAAGTCCCTTAATCCTCAAGTGCTTGAACTGTTTTTAGTAGTAACTAAGTTTTGGATAAGCTTTGGATAAAAGCATCAGCCAAATGCCATGAATGTAACAGTTATGGTAGCAGGATGTGCTGGCAATACAGTCACGTCTGGCTCCGCCCCCAATACTAGCTGTCCAATCTCTGCCGTCCTGTTCCGTATGTCTGTGTTTTTTCCCTGATAATCATTCCCACCTGTGTCTTGTTTGAGGTCCAGTTTGTTTGGTGTCATTGCCATATGGATTGTGAGTTCTATGCCGCAGAGTTCCCTGGTTACATTGTGCTTTTTGTTTGTGCCTCTGATCCGCGCTTTCTTTAGGACACAGAAGCTACAGTAGCGATTGGTTAACTAAGAGGCTCAATTTTCTTTACTTTAATCCAGTACGAATTACAATGGAATGGTGAATGCTTGCTGTGTTATCAAGTGCCACAATCGCTCTCACAACAGGAGGGGGAAACGTATTGAAAATGGAGTATGTTTTTTCAGCTACAAAACCTAAACAAAAAAAATGTGTACAAGTGTACAATCAATACTACTACTACAATAATAATAATTATTATTATTATATATATATATCATATAATATATATATATATATATATATATATATATATATATATATATATATATATATATATATATATATTAGGGTATCACGATTTCGATATTTTATCGTAATCGATCGAAATTGTCATGATCTCTAGCCTCGAAGTCAAAAAGAGGATTGATGATCCCTCCCTCTAAGCTACGCAAGCACCCACATTATATATATATATATGTGTGTGTGTGTGTGTGTGTGTGTATATACACACACACACACACACACACACACACACACACACACACAAACACACACACAGTATACAGAAATGTGTACAATCAATAATTCTACTACTACTATAATAATAATTAACGGAAACGTTAATTGCGGTAGCTCATTATAATCATTTGTCCATGCATTGTGTTCATATGGATCAAGCCCATTAATGCCCTTTATTTTCTCAATATATTGTTTTTTTTTTTTTTTTGCTTCTTTAGCTTGTCACGGTAAGCAATATCGCATTTAGTCTTTGCACAGTCCATTTAATTTTGGATGCGTGTCCTAAAAAATGGCGGCCACTACCAAGCATGCAATGCGTCGTGATGTAGTTTCCCATTCTCTATTGTGATAAGTTGTTTTAGTTGAAGTAATGAACATTTGAGACTCCTGCACTTGCATCCTGCCTGTCTAGTCCAGTCGTTACAAAAACATGCCAGTAGTTGTCGATGGGGAGATGAATTTCTTAATTTAATTAAACACATTCCTGGATTTGACGAAAACCTTTGATTTGAATAACTAAGTGCTACAGAAGTTGTTTGAAGCTCCATCATCTTGCTAAACTAACCAACAATTCTGTGACACGGAGAGAGTTGCATATGTTTTCACCTCAGTGAGAGAGAGAAGCCTTCCAGATGATGCAGATCTAGGTGCACACACAAAACAGGGTCTAAAATATGCTCATTTGCAGAAACTGGAATTCATAAAGAAATACATTGGCATATATTTATAGAAGCTTTAACCAACTGAAGCCATAAACAACATTCACAGAGGTTACAATTGATGACATCTGGTGGTAAAAGTGGAGAATTACAGCACAATTTGCTGTGAATTTCATTCTCAAATGCAAAACTCTATATTAATTTATGCCGTTTCAAATTTACTGCATTCATGAAAAGCATTCAACCCTAAGTAGTGTTCTATGATCTTTATTTGTGTAGACCAGTTGATTCTATGATTTCAATTTAGTAATCACTGAATGAAATTGTGATTACAAGGTCCACAACGTTTAGGAGTGTGTTTATGGGGATTTTTGACCATTCTTCCGGAAGCGCATTTGTGAGGTCACATACTGATGTTGGGTGAGAAGGCCTGGCTCTCAATCTCCACTCAAATTCATCCCAAATGTGTTCTATCGCGTTGAGGACAGGATTCTGAGCAGGCCAGTCAAGTTCATCCACACCAGACTCTGCCATCCATGTCTTTATGGACCTTGCTTTGTGCACTGGTGCACAATCATGTTGGAAGAGGAAGGGGCCAGCCCTCCCCCTTCCATCTACTCGGCACCCACCGCGTATTACGGGGAGGAAGACGTCGTCAACCGCCCTCCGTCCGTTTGCTCTTCGCCATCGGAGCTGGACAACGAGAGCGAGGAGGGAGACGGCGCCTCTGGAGGTTCGAGTGGCACCATGTACCCTCGGTTCCCATCAGCAGGGAGTAGCATGGATTGTTCCCGCTGCACGACCGCCGAGGAGCCGATGTCCCTGGGCCGGAGTGTCTCGGGGGAGGAGGAGGCGATGGACACTTCAGGGGGTGAGGCGTCGGTGACCCCGGGAGCGCGAGAGGGATTCGGCGCAGCCAGCGGTCCGAGGTGGGGGTTCTGCGCGCCTCTGGAGACAATGCAGATATCCGCCAGCGTGCTGCGCCGAGTCTCGGCTCCAGTGCCACCCAAGAAGGCGGCCGACGCTCCCCGAGGGAGGCCACCGGGCGCAAGGTCCACGGGCGCCCCAAAAAGCGCAACACGCACGGCGCCAGGGACTGGAGGGACTCCGCCGCCTGCTTCGCCCGCTCTGCTTGCACCCCCAGGAGGGGTGGCGCCACCAATAGCGCTCTGGCAGGCAGCCCAACCGTTGTCATGGCTGCCTGTTCCTGTCTGTGTGTCAGTCCCAATGTTTCTCCCGAACCCCCTGTTCCCTCTTGTGCCCTTCGTGTTTAACGTCCCTGTGTGCGTGTTTGTGCCCTGTGTTTAATGTATTTTCCCCTGTCTTCCCAGGGAGGGTGTTCTAGAGCTGTTCGTGGCAGTTCCCACCATCGGGGGAGACGGCTCTCGGAGACTTGTGATCCCGGCGGCTCCGGACCTGCCCGTCGGTGTAGGTTCGGGGCTTTCCAGCTGTGCGGGACGCTCCGGGAGTAGCGAGCCCCTGGTGGAGGGCTCTGTTACGGTGACAGCTCCGGACCCTTCTCTGTGGGCGTGCCGTTACATTGTCTGCGTGTCGTTATGTCCATGTATGTAGTTCCGTGGGTGTGGGTTGTCCGTGAGCGTGTTCGTAGTCTCACCTGTGCCTTGTCTTGAGATCACAATGGTTTGTGTTAATCACCTATTTAATGTGCGTTCGCGCAGTGTCTTGTGCTCGTCTTTGTCTTTGTCAATTTTTTGAAAATGAGAATCGATTCTTAATCGTTCAATGTTATTCGAGCTCGAATCGATTTTTTTCCTGCACCCCTAACTGCTAGCATTATTAAGCTGACATTTTAGTACATATGATTTCCTTATATTGTGGGTAACAGTTTAATAATGTTATCAAAATTTTCTTATTGGTCCAACTCCTGTAGGTGTGGCTACTATCCTCTTAAGTACTGGCTCTTTTGCTCATTTCATAACCCACCTGGTACAGGGCAGACACTACAGTAATTTGAATTCCTAATGCTGTAATCCGGTGGTCGAGTTGCATTCTTTGCATCAACTTTTTAATTTGAGCACTTTTTTCTACCTCTGCAACACAGCACTTTGGCTGCTGTTCAGTGGTGGACATTCCCGGTTCAGAAAGTAAAAGTCCTCTCCAAGATTTTGCTCAGGCTTCCTGCATTGCTTTGGTTAAGTTTACCTGGCCTGCACAACTTGGAAAATCCAGCAAGCTTGAGTAAAATCCTGGGAAGGACTTTTACATTCTGAACCTGGAATGTCCACCTCTGCTGCTGTTACATGCTGACCTACACTGCTGACTACTGCGGTTACAAGCTGCCGATCAAACTGGCGATTCCACTGTTAAGTCCAGATATATTATCCACATATATTATTCCTCGGCCCAGTCCGTCACAAGAACTTCCATCTTACATTTTGCTAAATTATTCTTTTTGTTGCTTTTCGCTCCACTATAGTCACCACCTTAAAATTTATAAGCAAATTTAAATTGATCATTTATAAATACTAATGGGTGATTAGGCTCATTAACTTATGAACACTTTCTGGAATACTGCAGAGTAAGTAGAGCTGGGCTTGAACAATCATCCTGTGCCAGAACAAGATGGCTAATGCCAACTAAAAAGGTGCAGAGGACTGATTCAAGGAAGAGAGCAATATTAACTACAGGCATATATCTGCCTTCCTGTGGTAGACATCAAACATATAGCTGTGTGGTCACAGACACATTTAGGTGCAATTTCACATTTTACACAGTCATACACAGTCACAGTCACATTTTACACAGTCACAGTATACTTTATATACCAGAGTCCTCGATCATGGTTGTGTACAAATTGAAATCAAACATTCTGTAGTTTTTGTGATACCATTCGCTCAGAGTAAATGTAGTTAAAATAGCAGCCCTGGTACCTCAGATTACTAGATCAATGAGACCAAGTACGGGATCAGTTCACATCAATTTATATCCCTTGTTTTCAAGACCTGGCCAAAGTCTAAGAAATGTAGAAATGAGCATGTCTTAGCTACTGGTAAAGTGATATGCTGCTGGTAAAGTGATCTGGTGAGATCCTGGCCACCATTAGTGGGGAGGCTCTGCTAGGGCAGCACTGCAGAGGAGGACATGTGGGCTGCTGCAGAGGCCTCCTGAGTTCAGATATACTGCTGTAATGGACAGATGCATTGCTGTGCATGCACATTCAGGAGGGGAGAGTGGAAGAGCTTTTTAAACACAGCTGCTCTATGTGGCCAGCTGGCCTAGTGAACAAGGGAACAGGTGAGTTCAAAGATAGAAGTGTAGATGTTGACAGTGTTAGTGGAGGACGTTTAAACCTGATAGGGGAGCAGACACAAGGTGACCTGAGAAGGCACGGACTGTGGCTTTTGCACTACATAGAGCAGAATGTTTTCAGGACATCAACTTTTGAATGCTCTGCTGGACAAGGTGAATGAATTTGAGAGCCTTACTAAAATAGGCAAGAGAACAGCCTTGGTTTCTAAGCATGGTTAACCACAAAAACTTAAGTCGAGTCTTACATTGATGAAATAGGCCAATATAAAATAAAGCTTTACAGAAGCTTTTACCATGTCAAGATTGTGGATGGTACACATGCTATACATGTGCATGCTATAATAAATTAATTTTTATAGAACAGTTAAAATGGTCATATTTATTTTAAGGAGAGATATACGTTTAGAGCACTTAACACTGATTAGAGCTTCCTTTGCATGGGGTCAGGTACCTACTAACAGAGAATCCAGAACATACTTCTCACATGAGAAACGCAATAGCTCTGCAGACATATCTGCACAAACTCTGACACTTTAATAGTACTGCCTCCCAAACTTGTATAGGTTATCAGAGGCCTGCTGAAAAGTAGCACGTATCAATTTCCATAAATCCATCATTCAAATGTGTTCAAATTCATAGTGGCAAACCATAAAGGACAAATCAAAAGAAATAAAAGTAACGTCTATGTTTCCTCATTATTTCAAATGTCAATAATCCCTATGAGCGTCAGAGCACTGTAAAGCCACAGGAGGCAAAACTGCACTAGAAACATTCTAATCTGTTTAGATCTAAGGTCTTGTTTCTACAGCTCCTTAGAGGGAACTGGAGCATGAGGCACACAGTCTCCAAGCTGCCTGCAGTCAGCTACATCAAATGTGCTGTATTTTCATCCAAGACGGCTGGTGTGAGAGATGTCACTGAAGGGAAAGGTCATTGGAAACGCCTTAGCAAATCCTGACCAGAGAGCAGAAGACTTGTTTTGCATCTATGGTGCAGATAAAAGCAAAGGTCAGCTGATTCAGCAGACCTGCAGTCACTCAGTGACACGCGTTTTGGTGTTTGGTCCAACATAGATGGATAATCGAGACCCACTGTGGATGACCGATTCCAGAAGGTCCAATGTTCACAGAAGGCCGCAAGGGTTTTTAAGTGTTGCCTGAGGGAGGTCCAGACCAGTTTAATTTACATGTCTTCCTTCTTCCCATGAAGAGATATTTTAAGTAAAGCATCTAGATGTGAAGTAAAAATGTGTACTCAAGAACAATGGAGCTCAAAATTTGGACAAAAAGGGACGGGAATACCTGCAACTCCATTACATGCAACAGGGCCTAGAGTCACTCACAAGGTCGTTCACAATCAAAATGTGAAATTAACAGTGTTTATATCATTGCAGAACCCATGAGAAGGGTTTGTTTAGATTATGAGGAAACAGAAAGCCAGGAAACAGAGCTGGTTAACTTCAGATGGCAGGGGTCAGACACTGCAGTACCACGACAGATCATGCAGACCATTAGGGGTGGTGTCCACAAAACAGATGGTTAACAATTGTTAATACTGTGTCCCTGTCTATGCGTTCCTCTCACACACGAAAAAAAAATCACAATAATAAAGTGAAGATCATAAAAAATGTGATCCTCTTAGATGAGACATTACAGCACCAACACAGGTTAGCACCACCAAATCAGAGCTACCATTAGGGCAAAGCAAAAGCTCATCCAGTGTTTATGTAAGTAGCCCATTTAAAATGTACAACACACTCTCTGTGCTCTCATTTAGCATAATACAGAGCTGTTACCTTAAGTTTTAATATCTGTACTAATTGACTTGTTTCTATGTTACTTGTTTCTATGTCTGTCCTACATAATGCCAATAAAATGTTATTCTAAGTGATTACTTACTTGGTTAATAAAACCACAGAAATAATAATAGAAATTCCACACCCATGTCTAACAGGCATGCAAGTTTTCAGGAATCCACTGTTGGGCTACATCGTACAAATCTTGTCATTAAAAGACTGGACTCCATGGAGATTCAAAAGGGGTAGGGTTTGACAGTTACAAAGGCATGTGCATTTCTAGGAATCTTGGTGTAGGAGGAATATGCTCAAATTCAAGCTACACAGGTCAGTTTGCATACACCTGGGGTTTCTGGTTAGTAGCTAAATCAAGTGCACCTGAATCAAGTGCACATTTCTCACACTTACTATACCAGACTCTAGGTTTTTAGGATTGACATGCAGCAAATCCCTAGGGAAGAAAGGAGGACAGTAATGGCTGCTAAAAACAAGTGAATGAAAGAGTATGTAATGAGACCTGTAATGAGGGCTTGTTCTTAACCAGTTCATTAGCAGATTGTACTACAAAATAAGATCACTCCTTCCTATACAGCACTTACAAAATTCAGACTTGTGGTCACAGCACATCAGAAACAGAAAGCTTGATGGGGAGGATAAGTGTGGCTCTTAGCCGATGTTGGGTAGTAGGAGTGCCTCACTCCCCTCTCTGTCGTGGGGTTGGGGGAGGATAAGTGTGGCTCTTAGCCGGTGTTGGGTGGTACAACCCCTGGCAAAAAGTGTGGAAACAAGTTGCACTTTGGAATGACCTTATTATTGCATCATGTTTTTTGATCCGAGTTTGTTCTGCAGAATAAAATGTCTGAATGAGTGTTCATCCCAGACTGGTGATTCTATACGTTTTGTTAGGGTTTGTAGAAGTGCCTCTCTCCCCTCACTGTCGTGGGGTTGGGGAAGTCCTGGCTGCTCTTCAGTCTCATTGCTGTTCCACCTGCAGAGGCTCTGTGCCAGCTTCACGCCTCCGTACTTGGCATGGCTGATCACAGAGCTGTGATTGCTCCTCTCCACCCCACTGAGCTCCATGCCTAGTCATAGCATGTGTGCCACTGTGCTCTTTCGGATCATTCTGTGTTTTAGCCTTCAAGTGTCCCAGTATATTTACTGGGACACTATCCTCCAGACTCCATCACAACAGGCAGCAGAGATGCGAATGCGGCGGGTACTAGCGGGTTGTAATCACGAGAGGGAGGGGTTAGAGTCATAGGTGAACAGTGGAGGGAGCCGAGGTGGTTAAGAAATTTTGAACAGTGCAGAGGCCCTGTAATGCCATGCTGAACAAACTGCAAGATAATGCACCAGAAATTGGAGAGGAGCCTAGACAAGCCACAGACGTTATTAAACCAGCATTTGGTTTTGCAGACACTGACTGCAATGATGGTGTATCTGCATGGTCATAATCTGTACACCATAACAGAGAATTTAAAAATACATTCTGCTGCTTTATGCAAGTAAGCCCCAATCTCTAATCCAGCGCAACTAGTTCAACCGACATTTTTCCTTCTATTCATTTTCTGACCTGAGGAATGCCGCTGGTAAATTATGGGGAAACTGCTGCTGGACCCGTTCAGAACTGCTAGTAAAAGGAGCACGAATGCTGTGAAGTCTCCACAAGCATATGTAAGGTTTGATAGCCCACTGAGAAACAGCCCCAGAAGGAGCCATATGGAGCTACTGGCAAACCCATCCTGTGGCTTGTGAGGAAAGTCTTAAAAACAAACCATTAAACAAATAAACAAAACAAGAAGAGAAACAGACATGGCAGTTCCAGCCAGGGGCTAGAGATGAAGCAAACAGTGAAGAAGAAAGAAGAAGAAACGGTGAACCCACCCACTGCCTCAAATGCCTCAGTAAGTAAATGTGCGTCATTCCTTTCCTATAGGCTGAGAAAAGCCCCTGACTTTTATTGTCCACTCCTGACTTCCCAGCACAGGTAGAGCTTGTTTTTACTGAAGAGGGAGTGAACCATATTCATGCCAGTGACTCAGTGGTTTTGCATTTCTATCCTAATTCTTTTTTCCCCCCATTTGAACTGTTCAATAGGATACACCTATGGAGGATAACTCAGACTTGCAGAAATTCAGTTACTAGGCATGCTGCAAAACTTTAAATAACTTGTATGTAATCCTATGATGATAGATTCCATTTACTCCAGCTATCTAATCAAATCATCAATCTAATCAAGCATTTAGCGAAATACCACCATAAACAACATGAAGAGTTTCTAAAGAAAACCGAAGACAAAAAGAAATGTCCTACACAACTAACACTGGCAGAAACGTTTGTAAAGCATAAAACTGCCACTTTTTAAAATACAATTTACAATATTATTTGCAGAGTTGTATAATTCAGGTTCAGAAAGTAAAAGTCCTCACCAGGATTTTGCTCAAGCTTGCTAGATTTTCTAATTGGTGCAATCCAGGTAAAATTTGTGGAATCAACACAATCCAGGAAGCCTGAGCAAAATCCTGGTGAGGACTTTTAATCTCTGAACCTGGATTATACAACTCCGATTATTTGCATTTATGGATTTTTACTGATTTACTGATGCCATTTCTGTTTATTTATTATTTTGTCTATTTTGAGTTTATTAATTGCTAAGTAAACAGGTCAGTTTCTCCTTACCAATCATTGTGTATTATTCAAACACACCTAATTCAGCTGGCTACTTGTTATCAAGAGTAAAACGCTTTTCAACATGAGTTTGACAACAAAGTAAGTTGGCTAAATAACTTTAAACTTTAATACATGCTCGGATAGGCCATTATCTGTATAGGCCAATATCGGTATCGGATCGGAAGTGCAAATAAATATCGGTATCGGATCGGAAGTTCAAAAAGCTGGATCGGGACATCCCTAATAACTATAATTCCATACATTTAGATACTCATTAGTGAGTCTCAATTATATTGTTTTTGTTTACAGTTGTGCAAGACAATTTCAAGCCCCCGTAGAAGAAACCCTAACCCTAGTGTTGCATCATTCACTTTATTTGCTTCAGATGCATACATTTTATAAAAACAAAAAATATAATTTTTTTTTATAATCAGTATAATTTTCAAGCACTATGTAACATGCCAAAAATATTCAAGTAAACCTTAGAATTTTCTTTTCATGAGTGAAAATTGAGACCAATTAATTTTCCAGGTGCATTTTGTAAGTTATTATATTAGTGTTACAAAAACCTCTTTTACTTTCTCTTCTCTGTATTCCATTTCCCTTCTGCCATGATTTCATTGAGGGACAAGAGATAAAAAAAATCCTAGCCATGGTTTAGTGATGTGTGACACTGATGTGTTTGTCTCCTTCTAGCCTTATCGTATCTGACCAACATCTATCCCCAACATCCATAGACGCATGAATAAAATGTACGGGTCATCTGTCTATTTACATACATGTCCACATGTATGACTCACACACACCATAGCTGGCCAGCTCATTTGGCCGCAGGACATCCTGTCTTTAGGCTACTATTAAAAGCCATTACTGGCACTTAATGCACATCCACGAATGTGCTAAAGGAAACACAACTGATGCGCAAATGCATTAAATAATGTGTTAGCATGAAAAGAGCAGACAGGGCCCCAAGAATAGATGTTTTGGCAGTGGTGGGGAAGGTAAAGGTCTCTGGTAGTGAACAAACCACTGGTGAGATGCAAAGGTTTGCAATCCAGGATGGATTATATGAAGATGTGCGATAGTGAACCAGTTTCACTGCACCAAAATTTCCAATTCTTAGGATTAACTGTGATAACATTTCTGACAATTGCTATTACAAAATGAATAAAATATTAGCTAAATGAACAGAAACCTTTAATTTGTTAAGAAAACATTAAACAAAATGAATAATCTTAATTGGATCAATCCTTCAAGATATTTAATGTTCACCTACATTGTTTTCTTTTAAGAAGTTTAGAGAATAGCATTATTTTAATTCTCAATCTGAATTAAAGTTGTGAAGTGCTTTAGCACCATTTCAACAAACTAACTTGCTCACGAGTATTAGGCAAGTTAAAGCCAGAAGAAAAGGATTTAGATTATCATGATCTAAGCCATTCACTTACATGCAGATACATGCAGCTAATAGAATTGGACACTTTTGGATGACTGAGGGTGAAAAGTGAATCCAAATCCACTTGTATATACAAGTATGCAATTCATAGCCCACCGCAGTGCAAATTAACATTGCTGGGTACCTTTCCTATGGACCATGTGTTACAAGCAATTCTCACCAGTTTTGTGCAATCCAATGTATATCCTGTCCTGTGGAAAGCCACAGTGATCCATCGTACTAGTACATCGCAATCTTCATGTGCAGACAAAGGCTGCAAGTCATTAAAAAAAGTGAGAGGCTCAATGTGACCACTACAGCTCACATATCCCATCCTTACCCCAGGCAGAGCAAAGCAGCCACACCACTATTCCTTATGCACTGAAGCAGTACTGGAGCCCCACGTGGTTGGATCAGTCATGCAGCAGTGTTGTCATTGGTCAGAGACCAGCTGCAGAGTAAAAAGCTCCTGGGTAAAATGGAAAATTCCTCACCTTTTGGTCTCACAACAATTAATGTTTTCAAATCTATTTCTGCCCTTCTCTTTAACAGTGCTTATGTGTCTATTGTACATTTACACTTGCGGTGTGTGTGTGTGTGTGTGTGTGTGTGTGTGTGTGTGTGTGTGTGTGTGTGTGTGTGTGTGTGTGTGGTTATTTTTCTATTACACCCCCCACAACAACAACTCCAGGTTATACCTGCAGTCGACTCAGTGCGTGGGTGGAGAATGAATATCTCACATAAAGTAATGTGCCTGCATTCCTCAATCTGCTTGTTGCTTGTGTGCAACAGTTTCTTGTAGGCCAACAGACATTTACTAGCAACTGCAGAGCAGGCAGCAGCCTTTGTGCATCACAGGAAATGCCCGAGCCAAACCGATCTGGAGGTTTATTATGCAGTGTGTGTGGAATGACTATGCAGTGTTTATTATGCAGTGTGTGTGAATGAATGTTGCAGCCACACATGAAGACATATGACTCAAGCATCTGCTCTGAAAAGACTTGTAAACCTGCTGTTGAACTCAAATGGTGGTACAAGTGGGGAGACTTTGTAAGCCTTGGGCTCTACAGGTGAAGATGCTAAATCTTCACCCATGCTAAATGCATAACTACTCTACTAAATGTTAGACCTAGAATCCATGACCTGAGCTCAAGATTATATATCATATATGGGCACATGCTGATGACTCTGATCTTGACATAAAGGAGACATGTACATATTCAAAATTCATATGTACAAAACACTCGTGCTCAACTTCAACTTGAGGCCCTAACATAGCTACATCTTTGTTGCTATTGCCCGAATTGAATATGGGGTTGTGCAGTATTAAATTTTTTACATACAATCATACTTCCTTCCACTATTCTCTGTTTGTATGTTTCAGGTGTGTTCCTGAGCTTTGCTTTACGTTTGGATTTCCTGTTGTAGTCTAGATATCTCTTTAGCTTCTGTCTAGCTTCTGTTCTAGCTTTTTTGTGTG
Organism: Brachyhypopomus gauderio; assembly: GCF_052324685.1. Classification (NCBI taxonomy): domain Eukaryota; kingdom Metazoa; phylum Chordata; class Actinopteri; order Gymnotiformes; family Hypopomidae; genus Brachyhypopomus; species Brachyhypopomus gauderio. Next base: position 9,527,724 of record NC_135211.1, on the reverse strand, counting down.
CTGTTAATTCTCTTTCTAGTTTGTATTCGCTTGTTCATGTATTTTCCCATGTATGCCCTCTACTTTTACCTGGTTTGTTGTACTACGTTTGTCTTTCAGTTTTTTTTTTTCTTTAGCACAGTGGTGTGTCTTCATATTATTTTAATGATTAATTTTGTTTCATGTTTTAGTTTGCTTTCTTATTTGGTTTTTGCCTTGTCCATGTTCCTTGTTTCTGTTCATTATGCAACATCGATTCCATAAACCCAGTCCTTGATTGTATGTTGGAAATTTTACCATAGCCCGGTCTTCTTGTGCTTCAAGTGAATTTTGGTTACTTACCGCATTAGTGTAATACACAAAGTGTATTAGTGGATTTGGTTCTTAAGTATAGTCTGAATAATAAAAAAAAAAGTCAACTCTTTGCAACTCTGGATTATTTTATGCCAGAAGCACTAGTGCTACTGGATAAAATATTACCGTAAATCCCAGAGAGGAGTGAATTTATTTAAACCTGAAGCAGATGTAAAACAAATTTTAAAATAGGCCTGCATGTTCTAATTGTCACGTTGACAGCTCCGGACCCTTCACTGTGGGCGTGTCGTTATGTCGTCTGCGTGCCGTTATGTCCATGTATGTAGTTCTGTGGGTGTGGGCTGTGAGCATGTTCGTAGTCGCACCTGTGCCTTGTCTCAAGATCACGAGGGTATGTGTTAATCACGTATTTAATGTGCGTTCGCGCAATGTCTTGTGCTCGTCTTTGTCTAAAGTTTTGTGCCTGCGTGAGTGTCTGTCTATTCGTGCTTACTCTCCGCACGGAGCTTACATGTGTTATTTGTCAATTAAACGTTCTATGTTGCACCAGTCAACACTCATCGTGTCTCCTCCCTCGAGTGTTACAGAAAGATGAGCCCCAGGATGCCAGGCTACACTTCTGCTCGGAAGAAGGGGAAGAAGAGGGCTAAGTGCAGTCACACCTCTTCCCCTGCGCGTCGCCGCAAGGAGCAGGAACCAGAATTGGAGATGCAGCAGGATCCAGTGTGTGCGAGCCTGCTGCGTCAAGCTCAGGCGGCCGACACTGAGTCGGGAGCAGAGTGCTTCCAGCTGGCCGCTGAGCGAATATGGAGCAAAAGGCGCAGCGCTCCGCCTCTGGCATTCCAAGAAGAGGAGTCTAGTGCGCCCATCATTGTGGGTACAGGTGTCTTTGCCCTGACCCCCCCCTGAGTTCGAGTTTGGGGGCGAGGAGGAGAGTCCGCCTTCCTCCGTAGACTCGGAGGAGGAGAGCGAGGGCAAGGCCAGCTGCTCTCCCTCCGTATCAGCGGCTCCCAAGACTAGGGAAGAGGTCAGCCCCCCCCGTCTTCGTTGTGCTCTGCACCAATGGAGCACTACGGTGAGGAAGAAGAGGAAGCCTGCCACACACATTTACTCGGCCCCCACCGAGTATTACGGGGAGGAGGAAGATGCCAGCTACCCTCCGTCCATTTACTCGGAGCCTACCGAGTATTACGGGGAAGAGGAAGACGCAAGCCACCCTCCATCCATTTACTCGGAGCCCACCAAGTATTACAGGGAGGAGGAAGACGAAAGCCACCCTCCACCGTTTACTCTGAGCCCACCGAGTATTACGGGGAGGAGGAAGACGAAAGCCACCCTCCATCCGTTTGCTCAGAGCCGACAGAGTATTACGGGGAGGAGGAAGACACCAGCTACCCTCCGTCCGTTTCCTCTCCCCCCTCCGAGCGTGACAGCGAGGGCTCGGAGGAAGACAGCGCCTCGGTACGCACAGAGGAGACCGTTCTGTCGGAGAAGGGGTGCCGGAGAGGAGAGGAGGTTCCCTATTCCCTCTCGGAGGGAAGCAGTATGCTCTTCTCACCCGTCCCGTCCACGGAGGAGCCCATGTCGCTAGACCGGGGTGACTCTGTGCAGGATGAAGAGATAGAGACGTCAAGGGGCGAGGCGGCACTGTCCCACGGAGCGCGAGCGGGCGCCGGTCCGGTTCGCGGCCCGATGTGGGGGTTCAGGGTGCCCGTAGAGGCACCTCTAAGAGGAGCCGGTAAGTGGCAGAAAGTCAGCCCTCCGGTGGTGCCCAGAAGAGCAGCGAGAACGCCCAGAGCTAAGCAGGAGGGTGCACGCTCGCCTGGGAGGCCAACCAGCGCCGCACACGTGGGGGACTTGGTCCCAAAGACCGGAGGGACTCCGCCTCCTGTCGGTCCTGCGACCCTAGGAGAGTTCGCACTGCTGGCTGCCTTCTGGCAAGCGGCCAGAGCCATGTCGTGGCTGCCTGTACCTGTCTGTTTGTCTGTCCCCGTGTTTCTCCCTAACCCCCTTTTCCCTCTTGTGCCATTCGTGTTCAATGTCCCTGTATGTGTGGTTGTGAACATGCCTGTGTTTAATGTATTTTCCCCTGTCTTCCCAGGGAGGGTGTTCTAGAGCTGTTCGCGGCGGTTCTCGCCGTCGGGGGAGACGGCTCTCGGAGGCTCGTGATCCCGGCGGCTCCGGATCTACCCGTCGGTGTAGGTTCGGGACTTTCCAGCTACGCGGGACGCTCCAGGAGTAGCGAGCCCCTGGTGGCGGGCTCTGTCACGGTGACAGCTCCAAACCCTTCCCTGTGGGCGTGTCGTTATGTCGTCTGCGTGCCGTTATGTCCATGTATGTAGTTCCGTGGGTGTGGGTTGTCTGTGAGCATGTTCATAGTCGCACCTGTGCCTTGTCTTGTCTTGTGCTCGTCTTTGTCTAAAGATTCGTGCCTGCGTGAGTGTCTGTCTATTCGTGCTTACTCTCCGCACGGAGCTTACACGTTATTTGTCAATTAAACGTTCTATGTTGCACCAGTCAACACTCGTCGTGTCACTTCCCTCGAGTGTTACACTAAATACACTGTAACTCTACTATCCATGAAACTGCTCCATTTTATTAGTTGCAACCATGCAACTATGGTGCATATACAATGAGGAAAATAAATATTTGAACACCCTGCGACTTTGCAAGTTCTCCCACTTAGAAATCATGGAGGGCTCTGAAATTTTCTTCTTGAGTACATGTCCACTGTGAGAGACAAAAAAAAAAAACCCGGAAATCACAATTTATGTTTTAATAATTTCTTTGTGTGTTACTGCTGCAAATAATTATTTGAACACCTGTAAAAATCAATGTTAATATCTGGTACAGTATTTCCTGTACATTTCCTGTAGTTTTTCACCAGGTTTCTGGGCTGTCACTGAGAAACACAGAGTTTGAGCTCCCTCCAAAGATGTTCTATAGAGTTTAGGTCTGGAGACTGGCTAGGCCACTCCAGAACCTTGATATGCTTCTTACGGAGCCACTCCTTGGTTATCCTGGCTGTATGATTTGGGTCATTGTCATGTAAGTAAGTAAGTAAAACTGTATTTATATAGCACTTATCTAGATTTTATCACAAAGTGCTTTACAAAGGTAGATAGCAATAAAATACAACACGATCATAATAATACAATAAAATCCTACTTAGGGTAGAAATTAAATAAAATACTCAAAAATACAATACTGAAAACATCGATCAAACACTGTTAAACGCAAGAGAGTAAAAATGTGTTTTTAAACGTTTTTTAAAAATCAGAACCGACTCGGAAAGTCTGACATTAACAGGGAGATTGTTCCACAGTTTTGGGGCATAAACTGCAAAAGCCCGGTCCCCCTTAGATGTTAATTTTGTACGGGGGACAGTTGGCAACCCCTGATCTGAAGACGGCCTGACAAGTAAGCATTAAAATTTTAAAATCTATTCTGTAGCCTACCGGTAACCAGTGTAAGGAAGCCAATATGGGTGTAATATGTTCCGCTTAGTCCTAGTGAGGAGACGGGCAGCTGCATTCTGAACCAGCTGAAGACGAGCCACCTCTCTCTTACTCAAACAAGTAAATAAGGCATTACAGTAATCCAAGCAGGTAGAGACAAAAGAATGAATAATTTTCTCCATTTCAGAAAATGGCAAGAAATTCCTAGCTTTACTGATGTTTCTTAGATGGAAAAAGCAAGTTTGAAGAAGTCTCTTAACGTGTAGTGAGAAACTAAGCTGGGAGTCGAAAATCACACCGAGAACGGGCGTTGCCTTTAAGCCAATACAGTCAAGAGATGACTGTACCTTCTTGCACATTACCTCTGAACCCACTATTAAAACCTCTGTCTTTTCATCATTAAGTTTAAGAAAATTTTGAGACATCCAGATTTTTATAGCTGCCATACAATTGGTAAGATTAGCCAATCTTCCAGTATCATTTCGCTTGACAGATAAATAGATCTGTGTGTCGTCGGCATAAAAATGAAAAGAAACATTAAAACTTCGAATCAGGTTTCCTAAAGGCAGCATGTATAAAGAAAATAAAAGAGGGCCCAAGATAGACCCTTGAGGGACCCCACTGCTAAGGGGTGCAGGATCAGACACCATGTCGCCCACAGACACCACAAATGACCTTTTAGTTAAATAAGAACCAAACCATTTTAATGCTGTCCCGGAAATTCCAGCCCACTGATTTAACATTTCCAATAAAATACCATGATCAATGGTATCAAAGGCTGCACTAATATCCAAAAGAATTAGGAGTGATACCTCACCAGAGTCAGCATGCATTAAGAGGTCATTTAAAACTCTTAAAAGAGCAGTCTCAGTACTATGCTTTGGGCGAAACCCAGACTGAAATTTTTCCAGGATGGCATTATCCTTAAAAAACTGAAGTTTGAATTGAGGCTATCTTCTCTAAAATCTTGGAAATAAAATGTAATTTAGAAATCGGCCTATAAAGCACAAACTGATGAATCAAGGTTTGGTTTCTTAAGAAAAGGTACAACACAAGCTTGTTTAAAAGAATCAGGAAAACAGCCTGAAATAAGAGATGCATTTGTAATCTGCAGTAAACATGGAGCAATAGTTGGCAAAACCTTTTTAAAAAAGTGAGATGGCATAATATCAAAAGGAGAGGAGGCTGGACGAAGGCTGTGCACGATTGAAACTAAAACCTCCAAAGAAATTGGTTCAAATTGATTAAAAAGAACCAAATTAGAAGGAGGAGAAAAGAGCACTGGACTATTGGATGGCAGAACAATACTAGCTTTTAGATCCCTAACCTTATTTACAAAAAAATCTAAAAATTTCCCACAGTCAATATTAGAAGCTGAACTATTAAAACGGGCCCCATTCATCAGTCGGTCAATGGTAGCAAACAAAAATCTGGGATTACGCTTATTATCATCAATTAATTTTTTTAAATAATCTCCTCTTGCGTCTCTAATGCGTGTATTAAAAACAGTTAGTAGGTCTTTTAAATAAAGATAATCAACCTGCAATTTCGATTGCTTCCATCTACGCTCAGCTTGCCTGCGTTTTTTCTTCAGAGCTATAAGTTCCTCATTTAACCAAGGAGAAGAATTAATCATAGATTTAACTCTGGTTCGAATAGGGGCAATCTCATCTAGCACTGTGGTGCACAAATCATTAAAACAGCTGACCAGATCATTCACCTGTTCACAATGAGTCATGGAATTATATGCATCGGAAAAAAAGCTTGTAAAAGTATGCACAGCATCATTATTTAGGAAGCGAGAGCGGATAGTACGCTTAGGTTTTGCAGCAGGAGCCTGAAGCTCTGTATGAAACAGAACACTACTGTGGTCTGACATTACAAAGTCCACGCATACAGAGTACACAGGCAGATCCAAAGTCAACACCAGATCTAACGTGTGGCCTTTAGCGTGGGTGGGGCCCACAATATGCTGGCGAAAATTAAAGGATTCTGTAAGGCTTAAAAATTGAGAGGCAAGCACATTAGCATCATCGTCAACATGTATATTAAAATCACCAACAATTAGAACCCAATCAAACTTAATAACAATCTCTGACAGTAAGTCAGCTAACTCATGTAAGAGTGCACTGTTTGCTTTAGGAGGGCGGTAAACAATAACACACAACACTGGGTCTGCACACAACTTTAAATGCTAGGATTTCAAAACTCGAATATTGTCCAAAACTGACCAACGAGCATTTTATGCTGTCTCTGTACACTGCAGCTACACCGCCTCCCCGACCACCGCTCCTCGGCAGGCTTAAATACCGGTAATCCTGAGGATATAGTTCAATAAGCTAGATATTTTCTCCTGCTTTAAGCCAAGTTTAAAATAAAATATCCAGTTTTTGTGAAAGTATAAAATCATTTATAAGAAATTTTTTATTTGATAAAGACCTTGTATTTAATAAAGCCAATTTACAAAGTCTCTTATCGTTTTTTTGAGAGCGAGGAATGATGTGCAGATTCGCAGGGTTTACACCCCTACGTTTAGCAGCAAGTTTCGCTGGTGTAAAGTGTTTGGAATGCGCACATCCGTATGCACCGGTCCAGCAATCTGCGGCTTCACCTGCTGGGTAAACAACCCGAAGCCATACATACTGGTCATCCCATGAGCGCGGGGCGATGTGGTAGCCTTCAAGGTCATCTGCCTCTACCGAGATTGCAGGATCATCCAGCAGCCGCCGCTTCAGCCGCACGAGAACACCAGCTCTCCTACCACGCTTCCTTTTTCGCCGACGCCGGCAGCCAGCTAATCCTCCGGGGAAGTCACAGTTTACTGGAAGCTCCGGTAGTACCAGTGAGCGACGAATGTGCTCAAACTCAGCTCCCAAATTAAACTTGGGGTCAGGTATAACAAAGGATTGAATGTGCAGTAATGTTTCTTTATCATAGACATATACAGCATGTATTTGAGTAAGTAACGATAAAAGTAAAACAGTTATAAACAACACAGGTAAAAACACGCCCAATGGCGCCATCTTGTTGGACCTGAACATGTGCATGTTGAAATACCCAGCCACAACCCATCTTCAATGCTCTAAGTGAGGGAAGGAGGTTGATATAAGGAGGAGGTTATATAACTATATGACCCTTGACAAAGTGTTTCAGGTCTGCACGCATGCAAATTTTCCTCCGTTGTCACCACTGGCGAAATCTGACTTGTTAGAGTCCTTCTAGCATTCATTACAGCATTTTACACTGAGCAGTTGTACACAATTTATGCTGCACTCCAGGGTCACATGTCTTATTTTGATATAGAGAAGCTCAGGGAAGAACAGACCTATAGGCAGGCATATGAAGGATCTGTCTGAAACATCCTGCTTCTCACTTGTTTCTCATGTGTTATGAATTAATTTTATGATTTTTTTTTCTTTCTTCATGTGTCTTCTATTAATTTGTGAAAAGAAACTCCACTAACAAAAAAATGTTTGTAAGCTTGTTTACTTAGCCATTGCAGGACATGGGTACAATCTATAAACAACATGTATTCTGCAGTAGCCAAAAGGCAGGTGGAGAGGACGTCTGTATCCTGTACCCCTGGAGGGGAATGATCTGTCCTCTCCATCTCTTATACACACAGCCTGTCAATGTGAACTTGCCCTCAGTCCCCTGCAGAATATCACTAATAGTCCTGTGTGATGTTTTGGCAGTCTGTTTAACTGCACCAGATAAGAGCGGACACAGACACCTACACACAAACATTCACACACAACCAACACCTGCTGAGCAGACAGATGTGATAAATACTTCATGCTCCTCACACCTGTGAGAGCACACCTACTTCCTGGTGCATAACTCAAGGAGAAGTAATGAAGCCAGAAAGGCCTTCTAAATCTTTACAACAGGGTGATTAGGGAGAACGCTTAAGAAGGAAAGCCACATACACTAAACTCCACAAAGCTCCAGGGAACTACAGTCTGGTACCTGCTAGCCTGGAGCCTTGCAGACTGAAGTACAATTAGACAGAAGGACACCTTATCCAACAACTTCCTGTTAACACAATTTCTAACTTGGCTTACCCAGCTTATGCCAGACAGTTTTATAATAGGAACTATCTTGACCTGAAAGGAGCTCTACTGCACCTTCCCAAAATGTGTGATCATCTTCGTCTCCTTCCTGATCTGCTCTCGATCAGTCCTATGTAGGGGTGCACAATATGACTATATAAAATCGTGAATTGCAATAACGAGTGGAGAATCGCAGGCGATCTAGCAAATTAGAGAAATCGTATAGATCGCTTTTGCCAATCAGCGCAATTACTTTTTTTTAAGCCGATTCCCGCCGATGCGGCCGACGTAGGGCGTAGGACTGACCAATCACAGCGAACTGTGCGTCTTCCACGCCTCCATGTTTTGTGGCATCCCAAGTAATATGCCGAAAGTGAAACAATGTGGGCAGCGGGGGCAGCCATCTCACAAGTGACCATAGCGCGCGACTCCGCCACACCTCGCGCGATCAATATGTGGTAGTATAAAGAAGGAACATTTACTTGACGAATTTTAATGTTGCTTTGTGTTTCAGGTTTGAAAAGTGCTGGAATTTAGGCTACGTAGCCTACTTGAAAATGCTTGAAATTGTAACTACTTCCTTTCACAACAAATAGCTGTCTGACTGAACAGTTCTCTTGTATTACATTAACAAATACGAGCCTCTTGTAATTCCAGGACGAAACACAAGAAAACGTGAAGACGTTAAGATTGGGCGTTTTGAAAATAAACAACCATTAAAGAATGTAATAAAGCGAATTATATTGAATCATTTCGACTATATGTATAAATATTTAACTTTAAGTTTAACGTGCTGGGAAATATTTAGGGCAATAGTGCACTTTAACAGTGTAACGTACTGCATGACGCAGAGCAAGGAAGCGGACACAAACGCTGAGAAGAGCGAGATTTATTGAATGAAATTCCAATGGCAGAGTCGTAATACGGGGCAGGGGTCATAACAGGTAGGCAGTCCGAACATGAAATATAAATGGGCATGGTGGCACAAAACAAAACAAGACAGGGGAAACAAAGACTAGGCTGAACGTACTTACGACGAAGACAAAACAGAAACAGTTAAATCCACTAGAGCACGAACGAGGCAAGAGAAAAACAGGTAAGTAGCACAAAATAACCGATACAGACATGGGAGACACGGGGACTATAAATACATTGAACTAGACTAGAAACAGGTGAAGAGAATAACGACATGGGCGTGGCGGACGTGGGGAAACCATAGAAACAGACAACAAGGCGGGCTCAAGGAGCAGGGAACAACAGACACGAGAAACAGGGAAACCGGAGTGACAGCTAGGAGAGGGGGGCGTAGCCCTACGTGACAAACAGTGTCACGTGTGTTGTTTACATTTTTTGTTTACAATGTTTGCACATGGAAAATTGCAATATCATATCATTCATTTAAATCTGCTTAAAAAGAAAGCTTTGTAGCCCCAAATTTTTTTGGATGGAAGATCGTGATCAAAAATCGAAATCGTGATTTTATGAAAAAAAATCGTGATACATTTTTTCCCCATATCACCCACCCCTAGTCCTATGTATCTCATCTGGCTTTGGGAACCAGCCAGGCACCCTGGAACCCAGGACTTTTAACCAGATGTGTTCGTGCTTTAGTCAAGGTAAACAGGACATAGCAGGGAGCCAGCAGGGTGAGAAAAACAGCATAAAATGGTTGTGAATACTTCACCTGAAGAGATGGTCTAATATATATATATATATATATATATATATATATATATATATATCTTGTATAAATAAACTTCGTCCTGGGAATTCGCCAACCTCATAATCTCATTTGCCGTTTCTAGTAAAATGTCAGCCATGTTGCTGTGTGCTGCCCTCTCTGGATTTCACGGGAGGTTATGTAGTTGTAGCTCCGCCTACTGTTAATTTACATGTATTTGCATGCTGGTGAAGTTGAAAACGAAAAAGAAAAGTGGAAAATGAAAAAGAAAAGTGGAAAATGAAAAAGACAACCACCAGCAGGTAGCGCCAATCCTCCTTTTTTATTTTAATTTTATTTTTGTCACGTATAACCTGTGCTCGAGTGAAACATTAAATTGCAAATTAAGTGATTTCATTTTATTTTTAATTTTGTAATAATATTATTTTCACACATCATGTCATAATATTTTCACACATGTATGGAAAAAGAAATGGCAAAACGGTATTTTCATTTTCATTTTAGTGTTTTCATTTCAGTTTTAATATTGGCAGGATCTACCTTCCATAAAAAAACAAGCACAAAATGAATGTCAAAACAGACATAGGTGCTCAAATCAATGCAATACCTACAAAAACATTCCACCAGGTGTATACAAGTGCAGTCTTTAGTTTACCGTCCAATAGACTCTCAGGTTACCATCGGCATTATCTTGAAGGGTTCATGTAACTGACGGGCAATGAATTCAGTGATGCAGTCCTTTGACATTGCTTCCACAAATTCTCCACAAACTCATACAAACCACACACACTCAAATGACAAACTCTAAATTTATATTACACATCAAATGTTTTTTGGGCAGTTATGTTCTGTCAATTCTCCCTGTGTTTTTCATTAGAACAAACACATTTTATTTGGTGTTACTTAAAAGGGGTGTGGTGACGCAACAATTAATTTTTAATAGATCAAATGTTGCGAATGCACTCGACAGCAAAATTCTTAATCTTCACTTGACAGCTATAATAAACTTTGTTTTTACCTTTTAAGTGTGGGTTAAGTGTGGGTTACCAACATACCCTTAGGGTCAAGTTCTTTGCAGTTTAGTTAAGTGGCTGAATTTGATATTTGACTAGCTAGCTAGCTAACTTTAAATCCCCCCACGTTAGCAAACTATACTAGCTAGTTTAGCAAATTGGACAATATGGAGTTGAAGTCCTTCACATTAAAGTTCATCAAACAAAAGTCCTTTCACTTTTTAACCTCTTTGACAATTTGCGCCCCCTAGTGATCCCGTCGCCGGGCAAAATCTGTTTATCCACACAAAATAATTAATATCGCCAAAAATTCTTAAAACGCAAACACAACACACTGATTGTATTTTTTTAACTAGTATAACATCCTGCATACCGATTTTCAGCCATCTACAAGCAACTGTTCAAGAAATCCCCTTCTGGACACACCGTGTTTGCAACATGTGGTTTACACGTGCAACTTGACTCGCCATTTAAATTGTCCTTTTAAAAAGTATACGAAGTAAGATGACTTCATGTTTTGTCACCTAAAAATCGTGTACTAATAAGGCTTAATTTAAAACCTTAACATCGTATATCCGTTGTGGATAAATACCTTAAAAAGCTTGCTCACCTCACTGCAAAATTTTGCGTAATCCACTTCCTGAATGAGACGCTCCGACAAATCTGCCCCCTAAGCATCACCGAAGCGTTTTGAAAGTTGATTTGTCCTCTTATTACAAAGCTGAAGGGGTTCTGCTTTGATTTGAGTGTTTTTTATTGGTCAGAAGGGGGGTAGTGACTTTGAATGACAGATTTTACAACCTCTCCCCCGGCGAGGTGCGAAGTGGGGGTGTGAACCTATAAGCCCACAGAGACAAGCTGGAGCCTTAGAAGTGATTTAAAGCTGTTCTAACCAATAGTTTACTTCCTTCTGAAGCTAACCAGCCCTCATTTGCCATGATTGGTCAATTATATTTTTACTAACCCTAGCCCACGGAAAGTCGCCGTTCATTGCCAATGTCGGTCCGCTAGCATAGCAACATAAGCTAACCTTTGCACCCCAGAACACACTGTTCGGCGAAACTGAAGCAGCCGTGGAATATTTTGTTCGTTTTTATTCCGATTGCGGATACTTTCGAACATAAAAGGATTACTTTGTATAGAATATGAGCAATTTTCGGAATTTTCGCCAACCCGGAAGTGAGACGGTACACCCGCATGTTAGCTTGGTTGGCTAAGGGTGTGTATCGGGTAGGGTTGCAACGGTATGAGATTTTCACGGTATGATAACCGTCTCAGAAAATACCGCGGTATCACGGTTATCATGGTATCACAGTTAGTTTGTATATTATTAAAAGATACACCCTTAAAGAAATTACAAGTTTTTTTTGTTCAATTAACTATTTATTGTAGAAACCTGCAACTATTGTATACAAAATGTCTCCTTTAAAAAAATATGCTGTAAACATGTTTATATAAATACTGCAAAATTAGAGAAACCTAAATCATGGATTTCAGTACAATTATTTAAGTTTAAATTATTTAGTATCTGATAAACTCAGCCTGGGTCAGTGATCAACAACTGTTGTAAACGTCCGTTGTACTGCCAAGTTAGAATATAACCAGATACTGCAGAAAGAGATGATTTATTTCTGACATCATCACAATAGAGATTTTTATTTTAAGGCTTTCACCCCGAGTCTGGTTTTAACATATGAAAAACAGGCACGTTAGAGTTTGAAAATGAACGCATGTAAATTAATGGTGTCTTTCACGTCCAGTGAAAGCAAGGACCATAAAAAGCTAGATTTATACTTTCATAGTGACCGTAGCGCGCGACTCCGCACAGTTCTTTTGTATAACGTTAACAAATACGAGCCTCTTGTAATTCCAGGACGAAACGAGAGAACGTGAAGACGTTAAGATTGGGCGTTTTGAAAATAAACAACCATTAAATAATGTGACGAAAAAGTGAATTATTTCGAGTATATGTATAAATATTTAACTTTATTAAGTTTAAGGTGCTGGGAAATATTGAAACGGACCTTTAAATGACGTACAAGTGCTTTAATTCCACCTTATAAAGGTGTATGAACCCTGCAAATATGACTTTGTTCATTGCGCTGAGGCGCGGCGCGAGCAAAGTTACAAAATTCGAGAGGTGCACGACCTCGCTAATCGACAGCGCGTGAGACCCTCGCGCACGGGCGGAGCCACCGCGATTACGTCATTTTCGCCGCTGACATTAGTTTAGCTTTTTTTTGTTAAAAAATGTGTTAAGTCTGATACACTTTCTGCCATTCTCACCGCTGTGCTGAGTAGCTGAACCGGAGTGGAGTTGCGCATGCGCGGGTCAGTTTCTCCGCTGGCTTGCTTTTTACCGGTAATAAGCAAACGCACACGGTATGATAACCGTGCATTTTAATACCGTGGTATACCGTGAAACCGGTTACCGCTGCAACCCTAGTATCGGGTGTGGCATATTTGAACAGGGTGTGGTGAACTTGACATTCCTTGGAACAACTTTGCAATGCTTGCATGGATTTGCTTCATTTTTTCTGCATTATTAGAAAAGACCATAGCGGAATATATTGCAAATTTATAGACCGTATTGAATAACTATGTGAATATACATGCTTGTGATGCTCAAGTTCAAGTGTGCATTTCTGACATTCCTGGCATATTTGCATGTGCGATAGAGGTTCAAAATTAAAACAAACCAAGGAATATGATATTGAAGTGTATCAATATATTCCCCCAACTGTCTACTTCAGTTTGAGCCATGAATGATCATTTTCATATATGTACAACTTGAGATATCTAGTTTTATAGTGGACTATGTCGGGCATCTGAGGAATTTTAAAAATGGCCGCTGGAATGTAGCTGCACAAAGGGGTTAAAACTTTTATATCTTTTTATATTTGACTCTGTTAGCCAATACCTTTATTCACTTCTACATTTTTTAAGTGAAACAATATCTGTTGTTCAGCAGTAGCCGGCTAGCTTAGTTCTAACAGACCCTCTGGCTTAGTTAGTGCAACTACATGTATTAGTGATCGGGGGTTGGGGCGGATATACTGTCCAACCTAGTTTCTAATGAACATGCTCTGGCTCCAATTTTCATCAGCGCAAGCGCATCCAAGATGGCAGCTCCTATAATTACCATCTTGGTGGCTTCAAAAATTTACAGTTGGAGTCAATGGCGATGTACCATCTATGGTTCCTACGGATTTTACTTCAGTTAGATATCCTCCACAATACACTGTCCCAAAAATAAGGAAACACATATAAAGTGAACATATTCTATGAAGAAATGTTGCTTGTGCTAATATTCAGCCATATGTGTTTTGGTGAAAGTTTATCTGGAATGCAAGAAACGGGAAGTCTCAACACTCATTTCATTTTGTATGGACGATTCCTGACTTCAACAGCGAGTTAGATACTGGAGACTACAGGTATAATGCCAGCTGAGTGTCTGTTGACCTCTGTGACCTGCATAAGGCCCTTTAAACACTGGATTTGGGAGATGCAAATTTTTGAGGCTTATTTTCAGCATCAGCACAAGATGAGCTCCAAAGGCACACAGACAAATCATACAAAGGGGCTCCAGGGCGTTTTTGCCATTGTGGACAATATCCTTATCTATGGTCGCAGCAAAGAAGAACGTGATGCCAAACTGTGATCTGCAATTGGTAGATCCCAAGAAAAGGGAAATTAAATTGAACCCAAATAAAAGTGTAATTCACATACCAGATGTGGACGAAACCAAAAAGGCATCATGGACATATCCTTAGAAAAAAAAAGAGCTTCCTTACAACAAAGCCAAGCTTGAAACCATGATAGGGATGGTCACCCATCTTTCCACATTCGCCCACAGACTGCATGAAGCTTTCTAGAATGGTCTAGATGCAGATTTGATTAATTTGCGAGTAATATAATTAATTTACTCAACAGTGGCAAGAGGTGCCAAAATAGCATTATTACCATTTTTATGGGGAACTATTATTTGCCAATGGAAAGAATTTTTCATTTTCTTTGAGTTTGTATTTTAAACGTTAACTGATAGGCTACATTTGCGCCCAGCCACATGTACATGTTTGCCTATCAAAAAAGCATGCATGCTCATGAGAAATCGACCAACAAAATGACTCAAAGTAGCGTAGCTGAGCCTTTAGCAATAAGCTTTATTGCTTAACTTTTTTATTTTTTCACACAACAGAAAGACAGGGTTACCACACCTTGGTTAACATCAAATTCAAGGCCCTTTCAATGACTTTCCAGAACCAATTTCCTCAAATTCAAGGACTGCACCTGGCACCATTTACCTACTGTTACCCCTGAATATGCTACACATACGTTAACTACATACAGGAAACACTAGCTTTCGGTGCTGAACAAACAGGAGAATGACCAAACTTTTGCAAAGTAAAAGTCAGCATAGGCCCTGTAGATATCAATATAATTTTAAATTAACTTGTGCAAAATAATGATACGTTGACAGTAGACAAATAATAATAACAACAATACACATATGCATATACAGGGTTCTTGCAGGTTTCAGTAAGTTAAATTTAAGACTTTTTTAAGACCTTTTAAGACCATTCTCAGTGAAATTTAAGACCAACACAACATATTACCACAAACAATCCAATGATCCCAGAAACTCTTAAAACATTTTATTTTGATTAATTTAGTTACAGGATTACATTAATTCAATATTAAAACAGATAATCAAAATAGTAACATTCTCAACCCAAGCAACCTTACCAACACAACACTAGCATATCTACATACAACCTCACCCTACATATCTCTGACTTCTTCCTTTTCAGTACCAATCTCAGGGCATTTGACTTGGAAAGGAGCTGAGCCATCTTGGATCCAGCCTTGCCCTCAGCTTCTTCTGCAAGAGAATTTGCCACTCTAGCAAGACAAGTGGACACGTCTTCCAAGCTTTTCTTCCTTTTCTTAAGGTACTCTAAAGACTGCTCAGTCAGCTCTCTTTTCTGGCTCTGGGATTCCTTTTCTTTCCTGATTCATTCCTGATCCAGAAAGAGTCAGTATTTTGACCGTGCTGCACCCACAGATGCTAAGAGTTCCTTGGTGAGGGGAACCTGTGACCCCTCCATGCATTGTGACAGTCACATATGAGTCTGTGTGTGCCAGTTGTGTCCTCTTGCATGTTTTCTGCCTCCACCTCCTTGTTGGAAAATAAGAAATAAAAAGAGAGACGTACACCATCAAATTAAATAATCATACACACATTATACATTTAACAACATGTAGACTCAGCCTATCTTCAAGTATGTCTAAGGCATGGTTTGACCAAAATCCTCACACCCTGCAGCTGATAAAATTTATTAAATGTTACATTTTGGTTAAATTACTGAAATAAATGAAATTATAAAATTAACTAATTAAATAAAGGCTCAGAATTTTCGTTCCCCAGGCCATCCGTATCTTAAAACACACAAAACTTTTTTAACCCCCTACCTTCTTTTCTATTTATTATCCCGATGAAACCAACTTACTTTGTCTAGCCATGCTGAATATGAATTTGAATGTTAACATTGAAAACGTTGGGACACACTACCTGTTTTTACCCTATGTATATATGCCCACTAAAAGGCAATACATCAGTACAATGTAAATAAAACCATGTGCAATCCATGAAACAGAGCATGGGACAGTGGAACATGTTTCAAAACATGACATAACCCATCTACAGGGCATAGTTGTTTTTTTTTTTTTACATTTTACATGATTTAACACAGTAAATATATTTTTATTTCCTCTAGCTGGGATTTAGCATGCATTGAAACATTTCTCTAACTCAATGCCATGGACAGTACATGGTTCTGAGATGTTTTTGTATTGTAGCCTAATTGTATAAAATGGTTAACACATTGAAAAGAAGACTGTGGAGCATAAGTAAGGATCACTTACTTTGATAAGTTTTGGTAGGTCCTGCGCTGTTTCATGGCCCATGAAATGAGAGCCCATGTACCTCGATTGCACATATCCATTGCTCCAGAACCGAACATGAAGATCCAGCTGTTTGGATTTTGTGGTTGAATTAAAGCTTTCATCGAACATTAACACATACGGCCCGGTAAGAGCGTATCAACTCTCTCTTGATGAAGTCTGCCAAGCCAAATCTAGCTATATATGCGATTTGTTTAGTCCACACGAAAACTTTTTCGCGATATTCGAACCAGGGAACATTGCCGTCACTCTATCCAAATGTAGCCCGAATATCATTAGCCGAAGCACTAGTGATACTGCGGTGGAGTCCGGCGGGACCCGGCACTGACGATAGCGAAGACGGCGGGGATGAGGCACAAAATTGCGTGAAGGCTTTTCGTGACAAGGGCCGTTTCCTGCCTGCGGTTATTATGGGTTTTGTAGTTTAATTAATTAACACGTACCAACACCTGTAGCCCCGCACAAACACAGACAACACAGAACTGACTTCCGGACGTTTCGATTAAACTACACTTTTCTAAAATTAACTAAAGGTAAAATTTTAAGACCTGACTAAATTAAATTTAAGACCTTGGATGAAAATCTGGCTGTTTTTTAAGTCTTTTAAGGCCTTAAATTTAAAGTTTTGAATTTCAGACATTTTAAGACTTTTTAAGACCCCGCGGGAACCCTGATATACACATACAGTACATACATAAAACAGAGGAGCAAAGCCATATAATGAGATTAGAACTATAGATTTCTAGAGAAATCTGGTGAGATGATTCTAGCATTAATCTACTTAATGAAGAATAATATGAATTTAATTCATTCATAAAGAGAAAAGAAGGATTTTAACCACTACACTTACTGTAGCGAATGTGGTATTTTGCTAAAAGTACGACTACATTTATGGCATCAGAGAAATCCGAACTTAAGTTTTCCGCATAAAGTAAAATGGAATCAAAAGAAAGAAATGTTAAGTTTGAGATTAATCGAGTTTCTAGTGTCCATGCAAAAACTTTGTGAATGTTGACATGAAAAAACAAATGCTCCTTGAATTCATCTTCTGACTTACAAAAAGGTACATGAATCCACATACACTACCGTTCAAAAGTTTGGGGTCACTTAGAAATGTTCTTATTTTTTAAAGAAAAGCAGTTTTTTTTTTATTTAGCTAACATTAAATGCATCAAAAATACACTCTAGACATTATTAATGTGGTAAATGACTATTCTAGCTGTAAACATCTGGTTTTTAATGCAATATCTACATAGATGTATGGAGACCCATTTCCAACAACCATCACTCCAGTGTTCTAATGGTACATTGTGTTTGCTAATTCTGTAAGGAGGCTATTGGATATTTAGAAAACCCTTGAAAACCCTTGTGCAAGTAGGTTAGCACAGCTGAAAACAGTTTTGCTGATTAGAGAAGCTATAAAACTGACCTTCCTTTGAGCTAGTTGAGAATCTGGAGCATTACAATTGTTGTTTCGATTAAACTCACAAAATGGCCAGAAAAAAACAACTTTCAATTGAAACTCGACAGTCTATTCTTGTTCTGAGAAATGAAGTCTATTCCATGCGAGACATTGCCAAGAAACTGAAGATTTCCTACAATGGTGTGTACTACTCACTTCAGAGGAGAGCACAGACAGGCTCTAACCAGAGTAGAAGGAGAAGTGGAAGGCCCCGCTGCACAACTGAGCAAGAAGACAAGTACATTAGAGTCTCCAGTTTGAGAAATCGACGCCTCACAGGTCCTCAACTGGCAGCTTCATTAAATAGTACTCGCAAAACGCCAGTGTCAATGTCTACAGTGAAGAGGCGACTCCGGGATGCTGGCCTTCAGGGCAGAGTGGCAAAGAAAAAGCCATATCTGGCTAATAAAAGAAAAAGATTAATATGGGCAAAAGAACACAGACATTGGACAGAGGAAGATTGGAAAAAAGTGTTATGGACAGATGAATCAAAGTTTGAGGTGTTTGGATCACACAGACGAACATTTGTGAGACGCAGAGCAACTGAAAAGATGCTGGAAGAGTGCCTGACACCATCTGTCAAACATGGTGGAGGTAATGTGATGGTCGGGGGTGCTGGTAAAGTGGGAGATTTGAACAAGGTAAAAGGGATTTTGAATAAGGAAGGCTATCACTCCATTTTGCAACACCATGCCATACCCTGTGGACAGCGCTTGATTGGAGCCAATTTCATCCTGCAACAGGACAATGACCCAAAGCACACCTCCAAATTATGCACAAACTATTTAAAGAAGAAGCAGGCAGCTGGTGTTTTATCGGTAATGGAGTGGCCAGCGCAGTCACCAGATCTCAACCCCATTGAGCTGTTGTGGGAGCAGCTTGACCGTATGGTACGAAAAAAGTGTCCATCAACCCAATCAAACTTGTGGGAGCGGCTTCTGGAAGCATGGGGTGAAATTTCTCCAGATTACCTCAGCAAATTAACAGCTAGAATGCCAAAGGTCTGCAATGCTGTAATTGCTGCTAAGGGAGCATTCTTTGACGAAAGCAAAGTTTAAAGTAAAATAAAATTATTTCAAAAAAAAAAAAAAAAAAAAAAAAAAAAAAAATTATTTCTACCTTGTCAATGTCTGGACTATATTTCTATTCATTTTGCAACTCATTTGATAAATAAAAGTATGAGATTTCAGGGAAAACAATTGTCTAGGTGACCCCAAACTTTTGAACGGTAGTGTAAAGTTTAAATCTTCTTTCAAGAAACATGGCTACAGGATATCTTATTTATTACCTTATTTATTATTTTGAAATGGGTCTCTTTTACTTTAGAGGATATGGGCCATTTAACAAGCCATTGTGGTTTTATAATTTGCATTAGGATATTTCTTGAAAGAATCTCTATTACATCTTTTGTCTCATACCATCAGTGATAATCTTGTTATTACACTTGAAGTCAACCAAGTTAGTCATTCACTTTTAACATGGGCATCGAAACAGTCAACTCTTAATATAAAATGACATTTTTGATTAATTGAATTAATGCTAAAGGAATCACTTACCAGACTTTCTTAAAATCTTTATAACAACCATCATATCAGATCATATTTTTCAACAAAGGATGAGAAATTTAAAACATCATGACAACCATTTTCATAGCAATCTTTTGTAAATATTGACTTCCTACCAACTGTGCCCTATTATTCCTTGACTGCGGTCTTCATCCATGTGAAATTTAAACCCCCCAATATATTCAAGGATGGCTGTCTTTTATGCCTGTTTAACTTATTTTTTCAGATTCACAAACTTTCAAGGACCCGTGGGAACCCTGGAATGACTATTATTATTATTATTATTATTATTATTTGGTGGCTATAAAAAAGTTACCACCTGATTTTTTCATTCTAGGAGCCACTGGCTCATTGAGTAAATGTTTTGTCTGGAACCATGTTACTGATTTTGAACAAGCCCTTGCCTAATCCCTACAGCTAAAGATACTATGTAGCGATACCTACAGTTAAAGAAAATCCATCCAACATCGCAGTATTGGATAAGAACACCAATAAAACAGACATGTTTACATTTACAGACATTTACAGAGCTAATTTTCCCTGTTTTATTTTCTTCACATGGCTGCCCGCCTACTCGAGGAACACTAAGATGAGGAGAGACAAGCCTTTTCCAGAGATCCTGGGCCGGCCACCTCCTGCCTAACCGGATATGCCTACACCAAAATGGACATTACATGTCTAAATCTGTTCTTCTGTCCAAGTTGTTGTCATTGGCATGGTGACTGGCGTCGGCCAGAGGAGGATGTCTCCCCCCCGAGTCTTGGTTCCTCTCAAGGTTGCCCTTGGCTTGCTCACTGGGGGCTAGGACTCAGACACTTGTAAAGCTGCTTTGTGACAACAACTGTTGTAAAAAGCGCTATATAAATAAAATTTCATTTGATTTGATAAAAAAGTGAACGTTTTTTTTTCCAAAAAGTGAAAAAAGGGTTCACTAACACAGAACTAAAATTCTCTCGTGTACACACAGGACACCTAGGGTGAGACATCTTGTATTTTGACCAGTGATGGGTAGGCAAACTGAAGCATTAATGGCATCGTGGCACACGTGTTGGGAGCAACGTAATTTAGACAACAAAGAAAGAACCAATGATTCCAAACCCAATTCCTGTACAACCATGTCAAGTAATTCCCACCAACATGTTCACATGGAACATGATGGACTATATAGTATCCATTGACCATTACGGTTGCTATTCTGGAGGTGAAGAAACTGTAC
This sequence comes from Brachyhypopomus gauderio, assembly GCF_052324685.1. Taxonomy (NCBI): domain Eukaryota; kingdom Metazoa; phylum Chordata; class Actinopteri; order Gymnotiformes; family Hypopomidae; genus Brachyhypopomus; species Brachyhypopomus gauderio. The sequence continues at coordinate 9,507,019 of NC_135211.1, read as the reverse complement.
AATTTGATTACATCAGTTATTAACAAGCCTACAGCCATGCTTACACAATGTGGAATACCAGAGATAGTAATTAGTGATAAAGTGCCTTGCTTTATTTTGTGTAAGTCTAGAAACTTCACTCATGCCTGGAGTTTCATCCAAACCACAAGAAACCAGCTATTGCATCAGAACAGTGGGTTAGCAGAGAAAACGGTCACTCATGAAAAAAGGTTAAGATTAAGCTACCAATTTGTGATTTTACCAACAGATCAGTACAGTGCACACATGCCCAGAACAGCTGGGGTTAAGTACCTTGCTCAACATCACTTCAGTCATGGCCTAGCTGGGAATCAAACCCACGTCCTTCTGACTGCACAAAGCACATGCAGAAAGAGATAATATTTACCTCAGTCTGCTAGAATAGAGAAACACACAGTAAATGGCCTTATGTCACCAGCCCAGTTCCTCAGATGACTTTGCTCCATCCTCCCAACTACAGGTTAACAGCTGTAACATCTGTATTGCAACTGGAGCTACAAACCATGTTGAGCATCCAGACAGGCACTGGAAAGCTGCCACTGTCATCAAGCCTGCAGGTACATCTAGACCATATAAGCATCACCTTCTGCAACAGCATGCAAACAATGTAACATCAGATGACCACAAGGAGGTGCCAGAAGACAGAAACAGAGTCCCAACAAAGGGCCAAAAGCTGAGAACCATAAAAAAGTCAGTGCTTAGGTATCCAATCAGATTGTATTGTAAAACCAAGGGACATACTAGACCCAATAGCATTTGAGGAATATCAACCCCAAAGGACAAAATGCCAAAGATTGAAAACATGTAACACATGTAAACAAGTAATGTTATAATGTAATCTTTGACTGTTGTATTTATAGGAGGCATGCAATAGGTTGGGATTTTCTTATTGATACAAGAGCAAAGACATAGAAAGAGTAGCCAAGTGCTGCATAATATCCCATAAGGTATCAACAGGGTGCTGAACAATGTTTATAAACATATATGCACGGAAGTCAGAGATTCAAGTCAGTGCCAAGTTACTGAAATGTATCTTGCATAATATCCTTGTATGTACAGAGTCAGTTCATGTTTTTTCTTTACATTTCTGTATATTCCGTATCTTCTTCTTCTTTTGGCAATTCCCATTTAGGGGTCGCCACAGCGGATCAAACTCCTCCATCTAGCCCTGTCCTGAGTGTCCGCCACTGACACACCAGCCACTCTCATATCCTCTACCACTGCATCCATAATTAAAATGGAATTTCCGTATATTCCGTGTATTGTATATTATTCTGAGTCACCTTCAGTCTTCAGCCAATGGGTAATCATAATTTAGATATGTCTGTGGTGCGAGTACACAGTAAGAAGCTGCTAATTAATAACATTAGTATTCATCCTCTCCAAGTCTTAGCAGTCTATTCATTTGTATATACCAAGTGACACAAATAGTGGCACATAAATAAGGAAATGCTACAAACAGTATATTCATGTAATAATTTTTCCTTTGAAAAACTGTTTCTACACCTAGAATTGCTAGCTAGAAGATTCTGCACTCATTGATCCTACTTTGTTCTCCTAGGGAAGATAGCGTTGTAATGGACCTTTTATTTATGGCCAACATTCAGGTCCCTAATGTGATGTATGTATTCACAGTTCTCACAAGCATTTATGTCACCTTGAAGAGAGACTGAGACCTTAAAATAAGTTTCCGTATAATGTCACATTTTGTTTTAAACAAAAAAGCATAGTACATCGAAAAAATCTATGGCTTTTAAGAATGTGAGCGGCTATGCTATAACAGTAATGATTGAACTTCTTCACTCCATAGCCAGGATCAGTTTAAAATATCTATTATAAGCAAAGTTCCTTATTCATAATCAATTTTCCACATAAAAGAAACAGTAATATTCACTGTGCTGATAGGCCAATATATATTGTTCATGGCTCATTTAGAACAGTCCAGTGAAATCAAACAGATTGCACAGTCATACTGGTGCAGAGCAGCAAAAACACGATTCATGTAATTATCACATGCTGAAATTAAGCCAAAAGCATTAAGTCAAAGAAAATACTGATTTATCAAGAAAACATGTTATCCCATAAAACAGCATGTTGCATCACGACATAACATTAGGAACATTAGTATTTTGTGTGCCAGCTCACTAACTGCAAAGAAAGAACCCGATTTCTCTTGACGGTGCTTTCTCGCTCAACAACTTACTGCACCAAAACCCTGCAACCTGCGCCTACCTTCTCTTCCTTGGCCATATGCCCAAACCCTGAGCAAATCCGTCCCAGAATGAGCTGCAACTCTGCTTTGAGCAAGTGACACAGGCAATGCTGTGGAACCCCTGCATTCTGATATGATGAGCAATGTAGTAATCACATCGTGAAGATTCATGCAGTCACAATGGGCTGTATGTAGTTTGGAAACATCAAAAGCTGAATTGTGTTGCATAAAAGCAGCATTTGTAGGCAAGAGACAGGCACTGCAGCAGGTAGAATGAGGATACATTACCTCTGGTTGACAAATGTCAGCTGAAGAGTTGATTTTCATGCAGCTAGGTTGTAAGATAAGTCATTCTTGTGCCCAAACATACATTAAAGAGGACGGCTTGCATTAAATGCGAAACACTCAAGGGTACAGGCAGACAAAAATAACTGCCGGTGCAATACGGTATGCAGGTATGCCTCAGTGCAGCAGCTACAACCAAAGGTTGAGAGCAAGAGAATGGTAATGACAGAGACCGACAGCCCTCTCTCTGCACAGCATATGTCCTTTACATGCGGGAACACATACACACGCACACACCCCTTCAGACTCACGCTCAGACAGACATGGGGGGTGGGGGGGGGGGATTGGGGGGGGAGGAAAAAACGAGGGAAGAGTGACGACAGATCCATTCGTGGTTCTCGATTACCCACCTCTGTCTTCTGCCGATGCCTGATGCAGCGCTCCCCTCTCGGCAGGGTTGGAGTGCTGGGCGGCCTTAGCCGTGTCGCTGCGATTGAGTAGCAGGAACGGCCGCGAGAGACAAGAGAGAGGCAGGGAGGGGGACAAAGTAGAGCTGTGAGCGGGTTCGGTCTCACTGCACTGTGCTCCCGTCAGTGTGTGTGCGCCTATGAGCCTGAGTGAATGCGAATGTGCAGGACGGAGGGAGGGAGGGAGGGAGGGAGGGAGATGAGAATGCAACAGAGGAAGGAAATAGCAGAAGGGCAGAGATGAGGAGAGACAGAAAGGGCAAGAAAGACAGACGAGAGATTGTGGCGGGTGAGTCTGAGGAGTGCACGTCACTGACTAGAGTGCAGAGCAGATACATTAAAGGCAGGCTCACACCCCTTCGCATGACACAAACACACCTCTCAGCACTGTCAGCGCAAGAGTAAGCATATGGAGGAACAGTAGGCGTAAGACACAGAGATGGATGCGAGGAAATGGAGGAAAGCTGCTCTATTTTGAAGGCTTTCTGGTGAAAGTCCCATTTTAAGCAGCCTCCTGAATTGAGCGATCATACCACTCCAGCAAAACAGTATATTTTCATAAATGAATCTAGGAATTTGGGATGCTTCATGTTTACCAAGGTAAGGTAAAACTGTCCAGAAAGCACTTGGAAATGCTTATGAAAAAGCCTAATTTTTTTCAATTCATTTGGAGAATTTAATTTAGTTCAGGATGGGATGCGTGAGAGCAATAGTGTTGTGTCCAAACAATTCCTTTATACTTGTTAAGCATCCCCTAAGCTCCTCACACACAAAGCTAATCCAGTGGTGCTGGGACACATGACTGTTTTCAGAACATATAATTTCACTTGAATCAAAACTCATGAAAGTAACCCTACAGCATTCAGCAATGTTCAAAAGGCTCCAAACCTGCTAGAAAGCACCCACCTTGGACAACTTGATAATTGCAACCTTCTATTCCATTAAGAACCCAGGGTTATAGTGTCCATCCCACAGGCTACAGTAGTGTGCACCTCTCTGCTAGTCTTGGCCCAGAGCCGTGGTGACTACATCAGCTCCAGCATGGCATGCTGCTGCGTGTTACTGGACTCTGGCTGTAGACCATCTCACCGCTCCGCCTCTCTTTCGCCTGCTCTTGCAGTGGCCTGTCCACGTGAACTCTGTGACACCAAAGCTGGCACTGGTATGCTGTCCTCAGCAATTGGACAAAAAGTTCAGAGTCAGGATTTTTCATACTCTGCAACAAGGCAAATGAGGTGATGTAAGGCTTAAAGCAATCAGATCTAGCCCGATCTAGATTTCCTCATTTTATAATGAGCTGGATACTACAAACTTGAGGAAACAAGTATACAAAATATAAAATACAGAGATGTAGTCACAGTTAGGCAATAATCAATTGTATCATTTTAGCCTCATCCCAAATCATGCTCGGTGTCCAGATTTTAGTTTTTAATATACATTTTATATGTTTTGCTGGACATACAAAGCTAACGGAGTTTACAAGTGAGAGAAGCTTGTAAAAGACCAATTAACACTGAAAACTGTATGTGAACACACCTCACTTAGTATGCAGTTGTTCAGTAATATCAAAAACTATATGATATGTTATATATAGAGTAAATTTAATTAAATTTTGGCTTAAGGATGGCTGCAAAAACAGACATCATGGTGACTCAGTGAGGAGTACTGAGCTAAGTAACTCCTATTACTATGACTATTTTTATCCATTTTCGATTTTTTCCTATCAAAAGGTTCCATAGACATACATACACTCCAAGGTTTCTTTCTACAGACCTACAATCTCATATTATTCATGTCAAGTTTTCCTTCTTTTCATGATCTTAGGGAGACTAATCATCACAATGCCTGTAAAATCTGTTCTGTTATGTTCTGTAAAGTCAAGAATTACCAATTGATTACTAGTATTATTTTTTATTAATGGAGGATTTTGTATTAATGGCTACATTCTACAATTCACTGCGGTTCCTGCAAGTACTGACTAGGGATGCAAATGATTAATCGACTTTCGATTAATTGTCGATTAAGACGTTACTCGATCAAAATGTATTAATCACGATTAATCATTAGAGAGCGCTCCTGTATTAACTTGAACAGAGCGTAAGAACGAGAGGTGAACACGTGTCGCGAAAGACCAGAGTGGAAAACAAAATGAAGCGGGCGAAAAGACGTGCGGTGTGGGACCATTTTGAAGCGTGTTAGGGAAACGAGGCAGAAACTGCGTAATCCAGAAAATCCCAAGGAGGGAAACTTTATTTTCCACGCAACTCAAACAACAGCACTGTTCTCTTCCCCTCCCCTGGCGCGCGCAGGCGCCGCTCTCCCAGTGTCACTTAAAGGGCCAAGTGCCTGTCTGTTAGGGAACTCGCTGCGAGGAGTAGTAGTCGCTACAATTTCAACATTGTTAATTTAGGCTAAGAAGTCAAATGTTCTGTGTGTAATGCGGTATTGAAGTACAACAGTTCCACTAGCTCACTCAATTATCATTTAAACACCATGCATGCAGCTGTCCTGCAGATCACCAGTGCACCTGGTCAACCTAAAATCACAGCTACACTGGGAAGGCGAGCGTTTTCGAAGCTCGCTACAAAAAAATACGAGTGAGCTAAAAACAAAGCTATCTACTGCTACTACTGTAGCCCTTACAACAGATTGTTGGACGGCTCTAACAACAGAAAGTTACATTACTGTGACGTGCCACTACACTGACGAGAACTGGCAGCTAAAATCTGCAGTGCTGATTACGACGAACATGTCGGATAGACACACCGCTGACAGTTTAACTGACAAGCTCAATGATGTTGTGGAAACTTGGGCACTCTCCGGTCGCATTACAGCATGTGTTCACTACAAAGCTAGAAACATTGTCCAAACATGGGCTCAATAATATTCTGTTTGGCTCTCTATTTAATTTCTTCTTTTTTTAAACATTTTTTAAAATGTCTAATGTTTCAAATTGAACTGAGCCAGTCCTTAATTTATTCCTTTTTTAAAATGAAAGAATGTATTTTGTTATACCATAAAAATTTCCTCATGCATAATTACTTGAGCAATATATAATATAATACAATATAATTATCATAATATAATATATACTTTTTGAACAAAGTGTTTTAACTACACTGCTCAAAAAAATAAAGGGAACACTTAAACAACACAATGTAACTCCAAGTCATCCACACTTCGTGTTCAGATAGGAAGCAACACTGATTGTGAATCAATTTCAACTGCTCTTGTGCAAATGGAACAGACAACATGTAGAAATGAGAGATTTTCAACTGATTTCAAAGATTTTTATTAATTGAGATCTAGGATGTGTTATTTTAGTGTTCCCTTAATTTTTTTGAGCAGTATATTTAGCTGATATTTTTAAAAGCCCTATTGAAACACTGAAATTCAGGTGAAAAACGCCGCTTATCGATTAATCGAAAGTCGATCGATAAGATCAGTCAACTAACGATTAATGAATTAATCAATAATTTGCATCCCTAGTACTGACTATACTGTGCTTTCATATTGTATACCCCAAACCTCAGAAAACATTTCTGATCAATGAGTGATACACAAGCGACAGTACCCATAGAGATTACATTACTTATGGCTCTGGGCCAGACAGCTGTTCCTGACTCATGTTAAGACTCCATACACCTTAGTACCAGATGTGCAATTAAAAAGGACAAGAAGAAAAAAATTAACACCAATCAATTATAATAAATCTCTGTACCACCAGACACACTGAGACACAGTTGAGACTGCAACCTGGAGCAACATCAACATGGTTTCTAACATTAGAAGAAGAAGCTACAATTAGAACACTATATAGGAGAGCTGGGCATTGTACACATTCAGCCCTCTGACCATCTCAGACTGGCCCTCATGAGATGGTTGGTAAATTAGTTGGTCAAAAGTAAATGTGCAACTATAACACATTACATTGTTATATTATTATGTATTACATATTATTTTTTACATTTTATTTTTATGGCAAATGTTTTTTTATATTTCTGCCTGTCCGGTCAATCAAACGTGTCAGCGAATGTTGGGTGGCTTTCAAGATAGCTGTTAGCTTTTCATAATATCAGGTAACATTAAAAAAATGAAAGATTGGTGCAGAATGCAAATTTTTTTTTTTACAAAAAAACGCAAGTCAAAGTTTACTGAACTTTACTGAAGTTAAAGGTAAGGTTGTGTGCTTGGTGTTCTGGAAAACAGGATTGAGGATTTGAGGATTACAATTTGAATCATCGTTACAATTAGGGCTGAACGATTTTGGAAAATAATCTAATTGCAATTTTTTATCTATAAATTGCGATTGCGATTTAAAATCGCGATATTTTCCAACTGTTTTCAGGAAACTTTCGGCATTTCGGCATTTTTTTATACAGCTCAGATACAGGGTTGTCAACTTTTCAAGATTGCTTGGAGTGAGACTTGAACCTGGAGTGGGTGGCGAACGTAATTTGTTGTTATGGGGGGGTGTAAAATGGACTAAATGTAAATATTATTATTATATCGTGATCGATCGCCTGTGGTTGGCGCCAGAGCGAACTAGTAACTTTTTAGTCTAAGACGCTCAATGCGTAAGAGTTGGCAACCCTGCAGGTATAGCAACTTGGCTAAAATATGTGCGTGAGGGCATTTGGTAGCGCATATCCAGTGTGTTTAACAAAGCCATGAAGCCGGGCTTGTTCACTATATTAAAGGACATGTCTTTCACTCCGTTACTGCCAGAGTTATTTCAGCGTGCCGCTTCGAATTATATCCATAAGGAGTTACGCTTTCAAACGGTTCGGTTAGTGAAGCCTGTCTGCTGGACCGCGGTTAAGCTATCCGCGCTTTTGCGATTCATCCGTGCTTTGAATCGTATTGCGCCTATATGCGTGATTTTACGGTATTTCGCTGCTCACCGCATACTAAGGCTGTATAAGCGCAGATAAACACTTGCATATTTGAAGATGCAGCACTGGTCGTTGGCATTTTAGCCTTACAAATATCATACGAGGCTTTGTGGTGTTTTTTTTTTTTATGCTGAAGAAGGTTTGTAGTGTTACCTCGCGTCGTAGCAACAGTAGCAAGGCACGTTTTGCAGGGTACCTGACGTTGAGCAGCATCTTTTTAAAAGCCAAAGTAATTTCACACAACTGATGTGCTGCCCCTCTTTGGTATCAGACTTTCAGTTGTGTCAGCTTCTGTCAAGCCTGAAGCCATTGTGCAACAAGTTAAAGTGCGCTGTGTTAACTTCACTTCTCCACCTCCCTGCCTCCTGCTCGGGTTTGCTCCGTTCGTCCTCGGCTCGCTCCCAAGTCACATGACCAGTTTAAATCCCAGCCTGTGCGATTAGAGAATCGCGCTTTAAAATATCGCTAGATTATCGCAAATGCAATTAATCGTTCAGCCCTAGTTACAATAACATGCAGAGAAATACAAGACTCATGCAGAGCAGGCACAGGCATCTGAAGATTTAATGCAAAGGCAGCAAGGACTTTTTACAAAGCTCCACTCAACCAGAGATGTAGCAGTCAGGACTATCTTTGTAATATCCCATAAAATTTAATAAAATAAAAAGACACCGTAAGCCACTCTTTGATGGGGGTTTGTCAAAGAATGTTCGGTGGACTCTGTAGCGCCAATTTAAAACAAAACATTTGCAATGTATGTCTCTCTAGGCGAGCTGTAATGAGAGGGGTCGAGGACATCGCATGAATGTGGAGCTTCAGCTGCAAAACAAAGTGGATAATTTTTACTTTTTTCCCTTGGCTCTGGACAAGAGCTTTGATGTCAATAACACAGCCTTGTTACAGATCTGTATACGAAAAACTTTGATATTACAGAGGAGCTGTACATATACACTATACAGCATATATGTATTGAGCACAATGGAGTACATTAGTCTGGCCCTCTAAAACCATTCCAATTTGACACGTGGCTCTACGGGGAAATAAATTGCCCACCCTTGCACTATAGCATAGTTAATTACCATCAAGAATAGGTAGAGGTATTTTAGCCTTTGCTAGGTAGTGTATGGATGTGATTTGCTGGAACAGAGAACTTGAAATAATTATCAGTCTTGCCCAACATGATCATTCACAGGGTCCTTTGGGGAATAAACTTTTAAACCATCGTCACATAAACCATCAACAGAACTCCATCTCAGTCTGAAATTACTATACACAAACAAAAGTATCAAGCTTACAAAAGAAATGTCTCTGAAATCTTGTCTATACATTTGCTATGAAATTTTTGTTCTCAATTGCGCTTTCTGACTAAGTAGTAACTAATTGCTGACTGTTTTGATAATAAATCCAACAAATTCTGCTTCAATTAATCCTTCCATTTAAATGTATTTAATTTTCAAACAAAAAGCCAAACTTCATCTTCCACATTGATGCATCATCATGTGCAGAGTGCTCCTAAGTTCTGAATATTTATTTTGTTCTAGCATGGTTAGAATTACACAATTGTAGATTTTTAAGTTGTCCTTTTAAAGATACTGAATCTTTATGATTTTTGCTTAAGTGTGGACAAATAAACATACGAAAACACATTTGAGCATTTACAGTACAATAACCCAAGATTGAAATTGATACAGAATTATGCCAGAGCAGTTATTGTCACGGAGCAGCTCCGGACCCCTCCTTTTGGTCATGTGTTTATGTTGTCTGCGTCTGGTTAGGTCCGTATATGTATTTCCGTGGGTGTGGATTGTAAGAGAGCATGTTCATCTGTCTCACCTGTGACTCGTCTCGTGATCACTGGGGATTGTGTAGTTCATCTATTTAAGGTGTGTTTGCGCAATGTCCCATGCTCATCTTTGTCAAAACCGTGTGTACGTTTGTGTTTAAAGGTCAGTGCTGTGCGCTATCCGCGCTGGACGGAGAGAGGAATTCCACGCACTGCTGAGGGAATTATCTCCCCTGGCAGATCTGGAGGAAGGCACAGAGGAACCATCGGTGTTGGGTGCAGGTGTATGGGACCCCCCCCCCTCCTAGGTGTTACCCCCCCGAGTTCGAGTTGGGGAGTGAGGAATCAGGAGGGGAGGACAGTCCGCCACCCTCCAAGTGCTTGAAAGGGGAAAGCGCGAAAGGGGATTGCTCTGACCAGAGACCCGTTGTGCAGGTTCTGTGCCTCTGGGGGCGCCCCAGAGGAGCGAATTACAAGTGGCAACAGGCAAGCCTTCCGGTGGCGCCCAGAGGAACTGCAGCCGTGCCTGCAGAGCGAAGGAGGCTGGTGTGCATTCCCCTGGAGCGCCAAGTCTTCCCAAGGAGGGTGTTCTAGAGGAGTTTGCGGCGGGCCACGCCATTGGAGGAAGATTACTCCCGGAGGCTTGTGGTTCCGGCAGCTCCGGATCCGCCAGGGACTTACAGCTACGTTGGACACTCCGGGAGTAGCGGGCCCCTGGTGGGGGGCTCTGTCACAAAGCAGCTCCAGACCCTTCCTCTAGGACGTGTGTATGTCGTGTCTGGTAATGTCCGTATATGTATTTCTGTGGGTGTGGATTGTAAGTCAGCTTGTTCGTCGGTCTCACCTGTGTCTCGTCTCGTGTCCCATGCTCATCTTTGTCAGAAGCCTGTGTACGTTTGTGTTTAAATGTCAAGAGTGCTGTACGCTATCCGCACTGGACTGCAACGTGTGTGAATTAAACATCTGTGTGTTACACAACACTTGCCTCGTCGTGCCTACTTCAATCACTGTTACAGTTATTTGCATAAAGAAAACAACATTTAACAACCCAACTATCATTTGAAATTATTTAATCGGTTACCTTTTTAAAAATTATGCAAAACAAGTGCAATGCATAAACATGCTTCTGCGTTTACATAGGTACAACCTTCTTTTTTTATTACAAAAAGAAGTTTTACTTCTAAAACAGTGTTATAATGTCTTCACTCCTTGATCAGCAAGAAATGTTTCAGTGCATCAATAAATGGAATGACATCTGCTACTGTCAATAAGGAGGAGCTGACTTCTTGATCCTACTAGACCTAGTTGAAGGGCTTTCAAGAGATGTCTCCAATTAGTCCTCATTGGTTTGCATTAAGGCAGGGGTGGGCAATTAATTTTCCCACATGGGAAACTGGAATGGCTTTAGAGGGCTAGACTAATATACTTAACTTGTTTCTGCACTAGTGTTGTCAAAAAAAAAATAAAATAAAATAAAATAAAAAAATTAAAAAATCGATATATCGATATGTATCGATACTGAACATTCTGAAACAGTACAATACTCATTTCTCTTAAGTATCGATTCTTTTTACATAAAATGCGCTTTCGTTTGAGCCACCCAAGCTGCCGTAATGCACAGGACAGTTTGTAATGCTAAAATGGCAGCTAAAGCAAACGCAGTGCTGTTGGATTCGAAGCACATTCAGATGGAAAACCGAAGGACACGAACAAGCCAGTTTGCAAGCGGTGCTTTTGGAACATTTCAACGAAGGGCGCTAAAGCCTGGTTGAGTGACCATAGCGCTCGACTTCGGCCACCTCGCGCGAAACTCCGCAAGCAGTGGAGGCATTTATACTTTCCGCTTTGCAGTGTTGTCCGAAACTATATGTGGTAGTATAAAAGAAACACCCCTCAACAAAAGGGGAATGAACACTTACCTGACGAATTTTAATGCTGCTTTGTTTCAGGTTTGAAGGTGCTGGAATGTAGGCTAGAGTACTTTAAAATGCTTGAAATTGTAACTACTTCGTTTCACAACAAATATCTGTCTGACTGAACAGTTCACTTGCATTACGTTAACGTAATTCCAGGACGAAACATGAAGAGACAACGTGAAGACATTAAGATTGGGCGTTTTGAAAATAAACAACCATTAAATAATGTGGTAAAAAGCGCAATATTTCGAATCATTTCGAGTACATGTATAAATATTTAACTTAATTAAGTTTAACGTGCTCGGAAATATTGGTACAAGCGCTTGAATTCCACTGTAACGTCTACTCCGCCCCAACCTATGTGAGATCTTCGTGTTTCCCTTAGTTATGTTTTTTAGTTGAATCTCCATAGCGTTCTCCTGTCATGCCCCTTGATCTCGCCACCCATTGTTAGTCTTGATCAGCTGTTTATGTTTAACTCCTTGATGTGTTTGGTTTATATTCCCATGTGCCCAGTCTTTCCTTGTAAGTCCATTTCTGGTATTCATTGTTGCGAGAGTTGTATGTTCTGTTCCCCGTGTTTGTTATGGATCTGCCCTTGGTGTTTAACTTTGATCATTGTATGTTCAGCGTTTGGTCCTTTCGATTAGATTTGTTTCGAGTTGTTTCGCAGATCATCCTATGTTTGGTTTTGTACTCTTTATTGAGTCAACGAGTTATTGTTTCCTGATGGTTCGTTAGTGAAGTTAGTTGATTTCGCCAGGTCTGTTTTGCATTAGCAAACATGACTTTGTATTGTCCTTTTTGAATGAGTTTGTTTGTTTACTGTTTGTGTAATAACTCGTTCATATTTTTGTATTCCTTGTCATGTCAGAGGTGTTGGGTAACTAGTCTGTGTACTATTGTTCACTCAATGAGTTTTACCATTGCATTCGCAGTATTTCGTTGTCTGAAGCTCCGAGTGTTAATGTAAATGAAATGCCTCGCCATTCAAGAGCGATTCGAGCCGATCAGGTTAGGAGACGGAAACTCCTACTCCTACCAATAAATCTGACTCTCAGCAGCATCTGTGTCCTTCTCCTAGTTCTTGCATGTTACATCCACCTTATGAAGGTGTATGAACCCTGCAAACATGACTGTTCATTGCGCTGAGGCGCGGCACGCACAAAGTTACAAAATTCGAGAGGTGCACGACCTCGTGCGCCGCGCTTCAGCGCAATGAACAAAGTCATGTTTGCAGGGTTCATACACCTTGTGGAATTCAAACACTTGTATGTCACTTTCAAGGTCCATTTCAATATTTCCCAGCACGAGCAAAGGCACTTCCTCAGACGTTCAAAAGACGTCTACTGAAAAGCCAGAACTAAAGTTTTTGCAACGTCTTTTTTAAACGTCTTTTGAACGTCTATTGCTGCCGTTCAGTTGCAGTTTTTGCACGTCCACTGACATCCAATAAAGGTCCTAGTCAGACGTTCAGATAGAAAACTAGTCATAGACGTCCATGTTAGGTTAAGGTCCTAGTCACACTGTCAGATTTTGAACCAGTTTTGAACGTCCACCAGACATGCAAAATGGGTCTGGACTGACCGACGTGATACAGACATGATTTTAACCTCTTTCTGATATCGCATGTTTGTTGGGATAAGTTAAATATTTATACATATACTCGAAATTATTCGCTTTTTTATCACATTATTTAATGGTTGTTTATTTTCAAAACGCCCAATCTTAACGTCTTCACGTTCTCTCATGTTTCGTCCTGGAATTACAAGAGGCTCGTATTTGTTAACGTCATATAAGTGAACTGATCAGTCAGACAGCTATTTGTTGTGAAATGAAGTTACACTTTCAAGCATTTTTAAACACAAAGCAACATTCATTTGTTTGTTTATAAAAAATAAAAAGGCTTTAAAATGGAAATTAGCACAGTATCTGACTTTGGTATCGAAAATGGTATCGAATTTCAATATTTTTTTAAGTATCGAAGTTGTAATTCTTAGTATCGTGACAAGCCTATTCTGCACTATACAAATACTGTATACACTATACATACTATATCTTAATAAAATAAACACTAAATGAAACATTATAATGATGCAATAAAAATGTTAATTAATGAAAATCATTAATTAACTTGTGATCAGTTTAGAAAGTATTTTTATCTGTAAAAAAAAAAAACTAGCATCACCGCACAGCTGCAGCTCCTCCATCATCTCAAAGTTTTATATTACCCCACCTATAAAGATCAGTAACTGGGCTGTATCATCACAGCACATATCCAGAGCCAGCACAAGAAAAGTAAATCTCTGCTTTGTTTTACAGCTGAATGTCCAAATTCCCCTCGACCATTTTGTTGTGGTTCGCATGAAGGACACATTTGCAATTCCTTTTTCTCAGGACAAATTAGCACTGCAAAGACCAAACATCCTTAGACAAACTCCATCAGAGAATGTCTTACTGTTTATTGCAATGTTGTGGGATACCACACAGCTGTTCTGACTGACATCCCTGGACGAGTGCAGCTCTGTAAAAAATCCTTGCTGTCTTTGCAGTTTCACTAGCAAATTTTCAGACACCCGTGTCGGTTATGCATCAGTCAAGTTCTTGTATTTCTTTGCACATTTATTCTCGTAATAGCGATTCAAATTGGAATGCTTAAACACAGCTAAAATTAGAATGTTCTGAACATTAATGTGTATGCAGTTCTGTGAGATAATGGACACTTACCAAGTTTGCCTTGAATGGCACACGTTTCATTTAGTGGTAATGAGTGCTCTCACAGCTCAGCATTAATTGCTGGAGTGGTGAGAATTGTTGGTTAAAACATGCACCTCTTGCATACTACCGTCTTCAGAACATGCACATACTTCCATCTGACTATCTTTGACCGGCCTGTGTGAAATTGTTGATAAGATAGAAGTCAAAAGTAAATGTGTGACTGACACCTATTACACTGTGATGAAATAAAACTTCACTGTTTTTATTTTTAAGGCAGCTGTTTTTGTCTTTAAATTTGTGTCTGTCCGGTTAGTTCGCTCATGCACCTTCACTGAAATGTCTCTGCAAATGTGTTGGACAGCTTTCAAGAAATTAGCTCTTAGCTCTGTATGTCAGCTAACAGTAATAAAGAATGATTGATACAAAATGCAGTTTTTATACAAGGAATGAACTTCTAAATATTCATTTACTGAAGTAAAATGTAAAGCTATAGATTGCGGGGGAAGACATTTTTGAGCCTCTTGTACTAGTACACTTTAACACTAGTTATCTCAAGTTGTACATGATAATTCAGGGCTCAAACTGAATTAGACGGTTGGGCCAACATATTTATTCACCTCCGGGCTTAAATTTCCATAATTTTGGTTATATTTGAGAGTGTCTAATACAGAAGTAAATGTCCAAAAAACATTGTACAGGTAATGTACAGTGGGGATGTAACCTACAGCAGATTTCTGGTCTCACTTTACTTGGCGTACCATCTTGAGAAACTCATAGTCACGTAATAATACTGTCAGTTTCAAACTAAAATCAATGTAATGTGTATTATTTTAAGCTGGACTACAACCATATTAATTAAATGACAAAGTGCATCAGTTATGTATAACTGACTCAAAGTACAAAGTGGCCAGGCATTATGAGTCTTCTTTTCTAATTGCACAAAGATCAGATGCCCAAATGTCAGATCCAGACGGTACTGTCACACTAATTCTCTTCATGGAATCATGGGTACATAAATATTGAAATTGGTAAATAATTAAAGTTGAAAATTTTGTAGTAACATCACAATTACAGGGTGAACTTTCAGGGACTCCTGGTGTTTCTGAAGCAGCTTCTCAAAAGTCCTGGTTGGCTTTCTCATATTTTTCAAAATATGGATAAGAATATTTTTGCTAATATGAAATGTGAATTTTGACTAGTTAGAATCTACATGGTAATAAGTAATATGCATCACGAGATTTGAAGTCAACATCAAGAAAACGTGATGCTGAATCCACCCAATTTAAAACAATTGCTGAATTGTTGTTATGGGTCAAAAGATTGTTTCACAACAGAGAAGCAACACAAATCAAAACTGTACCAATGGAGTAGGTGCGGAAGCACTCAATCGTAAATTCGTAAATTAGATTCGTTTTTTTTTTTTTTTTTTTGCACAAATTATTCCTTGGTAAGAAAAGATTTTGATGATTGGTAAGTACTTCCTTTACCTAGAAATGCATCTTCTAGTTTGAAACTAAATTATACAGAGCTTACAATTAAGGACAATTTGATGGCTATTGAAACTGCTAGCAAAGCTGATCTTATAAATAGTATGTTATAACTAGTGGTGGGACTTTAACGCGTTAATTTCGATTAATTAATTACAGGAAAATTAACGAACTAAAAAAATTAACGCATTTTAACGCATTTAACGCACGAGACACTTTTGCACCGTGGAATGTTTCTCAGTGCACGAGTTCCAGACGCTCAATAAGATGAGCATGATGGAGATGACTAAAGCAACAAGAATGATCTTGGTGTGACAGCTCATATTATAGATGATCCAGTCATTTGCTTTGAGCATGCAGAAGACCACTTCTAGGCACTATGGAGATGCCTGTGGCAGAGGCCTGGGAAATTTTTTAAAAAGTATACCATCTAAAATGGTATTAAAAACATATTCTGATTTACTTCAATTCTTCTTATTCTTCCAATATCCTGAGCAAAACTCCCAAAATTAAACATCATTTTTGGTCAGAATTTCCAGTGTTCTGAACACTGTTTGCTCTGTTTTCTGCACTCATCTATTGGTCTGTGTAGTAGACTGGTGGAAAAATCAATCAATCAATCAATCAAAGTTTATTTGTATAGCGCTTTTCACAACACATGTTGTCACAAAGCGCCTTACAGGATTTAAAAGGTTAACAATACTACGGGTCCAGAACCCGTAATAAACAAGATGTTAAAGTTTATGATTATGTTCATTGATTCATTCATCATTCAAACTTAAATTAGGGTAAGTGTACCCATTAAGTCCATGCACCCTTTAAGCCCACTTTCAACTTTGACGTCAATTTACAAACAAAGGAAAACATATATTTTGGCATCCATTACTTCATCTAATCAAATGGTTTGTTACTTCCATAACATTTTTTATTGCATACAAATTGCATTTTCCATTGTTGAGTTAGCCTAGCCCAAGTGTATACAGTCTAGAGACCCCTGACAGAAGACACTTAAAAACTTTGGTGGTTTGAGACCTGTCAGGAATCATCAATTTTCAGCTATTGTCAGCCATATCTTTGGTAAATACATTAATATAATGTCAAATAAGAGCTAAATGTACCTGTTTTGATATGTATATCATTAGAATTTTACCTAATTATACTATTTCCCTTCAAATGGAAATATGAGTTTCATGAGCTAGCAAACATAGCTAATCTCATGCTAACACCCCTAGCCCTGTTAATGCTATACTTCCACAAGAATTAAGGTTGTCAGCTACAAATAGTAAGCATTTTGTTATACATTTAACATTGATATTTAGATAAATGCATCATAAATTGTTCTGTGAAGCCGATTAATTTAATAAATTAGCTTTTTTTTCAGGTGGGCTTAAATGGTACATCCCATCAAAATGCATGCAAACTGCAGTGAGCACATGTTAATATTCAATGACAAAAACTTTATATCTCTGAATGTGGGCACAGTAGTAACTGCTTTAATGTTTGATGCAAACTATATTTAAGCTTCATGCATGGATTTGTGAGCATATCTTACATTTTAAAAGGAAATCATTGTCTTTTTTCAGCATGTTTACTTTAAAAACCAAATCATTAAACAAGTTTATTTAATCAAGGGCTTATTTGGAACACACATGGGTTTAAATGGTACTATGGTACCAATTAAGCCCATACCAGACTTGACGTTTTCCCTAAAATTTCTTAATTATGTATTTTGAAATGTACATTAACTAATTAATAAATATTCAAATGAGAGTTAAATCTTGCCCTTTAACAAATTATGTCACTTACAAATTATGTCAATATCTAGACAAATTTGCAAAACTTAGATATTGGTGGGCTTAATGGGTACACTTACCCTAATATTTCTCATGTTAAATGCTGAAATGCGATTAAAATGCGATTATTTCGATTAATTAATTACAAAGCTTCTGATTAATTCGATTAATTTTTTTTTATCGTGTCTCACCCCTAGTTATAACCTGTATAATTCTGTTATTAATGGTTGTTACTATGATACTAGTTAATTAGGACTAGCCTACTCATCATTGATTTCAATTGGGGCTACTTAATCATTTATTTCAATAACATCTAGGCTACATAATGAAAAACATTTTTGCAATCAAAGAAAGTTCAAAGTTACAGCTAGGCAATATGGCCAACAATGCTACCACGCTACATTTTTCGATATTTTGATCTCAATTATCACAATATAACTTTTCATAACACTGTCACAGCTTTTAAAGAATACATTTATATTTAAAAAGGCAGACTGAATGCATACAAGCACAGTATATGAAAATGCAAGTTCCATTGTGATTACCTTGCCCAAATGATAAAAACCTTACTTTTAACATTTTTATAGTAGGATGTTATGTGTGTTCTGGATCATGAAAACACTATTAGGGTTTTTTTCTTCTTTCGTACAGGGTGAAGGTCACCACTGTTGACTACTGTTTAGGGGAAACACCACTGTTTGATGGCTGGCTAGCACCCCTGTTTAGCGGCTGGCTAAAAAACATGTGAGCATAATTTTTTTACACTTTCTGTGTACTCAACTAGATGGTATTTTTTCCAAAGAAAATAAGTAATATTTCCAGACTTTGTTTGCACTGTACATTAGCATATTTTATATTTTGAGCTTAATTGCTCTCGATCAGACTTGAGATATCCAACCCACTTCCATAGGATGGATGTGAGGTTTCGTTTCTTTGTCATCAGAAGCCAGTGTGCTGTAATTGCATCATTTAAATCAATGACACTGGTGCTGAAGCTTGTGACCACATTACCACGTTAAACAAAACATTTTGATCGTATTTACTCAGATATGGTTATAATTTCAATTAAATATAAATTCAAAATGATTTTTTAAATATTTGAAAACATCTTAACATGTTTAATATACTGATATTTGATTTTCCAAACTAAACTTGGGTTAAACTCTCAGTCACATTACCCCTGCACCCATCCCTAGAGCTCAAGAGGCACTACAATACAAATTTTCAATACAAAATAAACTGTCAAATATTAAAGTGTTGAGTACAAGGTAAATTTTGGAGAACCTTCTAAAACAAGCACTTAGCTCTAATTGCCAGTGTCTAAATTCACCACTAGCAGACCATGACTAATAGCCTCTGTTTAGGTATTGTGTGCGTCAATACAGAATCTTATCAAGACCCCTTTTGTTAATCTATTTTCTTAAAGGA
Organism: Brachyhypopomus gauderio; assembly: GCF_052324685.1. Classification (NCBI taxonomy): domain Eukaryota; kingdom Metazoa; phylum Chordata; class Actinopteri; order Gymnotiformes; family Hypopomidae; genus Brachyhypopomus; species Brachyhypopomus gauderio. The sequence goes on along the minus strand of NC_135211.1, from coordinate 9,488,017 downwards.
TCATCGGTCAACAAGTTAACGGTTATGAGTAAAGCATATGATGGTAACAGCCGTACAGGGACAGGCCCCAATCAAAAATAAATATAATCAAATAAATGTACTCTCTTGTTTTTGAAGACACAACAAAACTCAAGACCCTGACTCTTTGGCCCCGACATGAAAAAAGCAAAAAAAAAAAAAAAAAAAAAAAAAACAACATTAAAAACCACAGACACCCAGAGTCTTCAGCGCGCAAATACAGACACAGCTACAGACATTTGTCCAGGACAAAACACCCGCACGCTCAGTACCTTGTCCTATTATTTCGTATATTTTTACATATAGCTAGTCAGTATGTCTGTGAAAAATCTTACTTTCCTTAAACACAATCATGTTGTTGGTTTGCTTGACACGGTTTCAGTCTAAAACACAACTTGTTCCGGACAACGACACGTCTATTTTTAGACCAGCCGCAAAGGACCGCGACTTCTCACTACGGAGATCTCTTGAACCGACTTTCCTGTGCAGAGCACTTCTCGGATTTTGTCAAGACGGCGGAGTAAAAAAATGCAGCCCCGCTTAGCTGAAGTGTGAAAACCAGCCACCGGCTTTCTTGACATCTTCAACCGCAACTCCCTGAAGGGGAGGGAGCTAGCCAGCTACTATGCTCGATATACATGTAACAGTTGGTACACACGACAAAGACAATTATTTGAGCTAGAAAGGTTAAAAAAGACCAACGTGTGAATGACAAAATTGTATTGAGTGAACTGGAATAAGGATCCAACACACAGCTGGTCAACTATGGCCATCGTCTTGGCCTCAGCTCACCCGTGTTAGCGGGCTTGCTACGGTGAGTGAGATTTGAAGCCCATGAACGAACCCAGAGAGCTCGCCTGTGCTCACGGGTGAGAAGGCGCTTACACAACGGCCACTTTGCTACGAACACGACCTCGCCGCCCCCCACTACAGCACGAAGCGGCGGTTAAATAAGACTCGGCGGAAACACCTGAACGAACACGTCACGAAACTAATAAATACGCGAGCTTGAGTGGCGGTTCGGCGTCGTTGTCTGGGTAACGGGAATATCTGCAGTAACGAAACGACAGCTAGCTAGCGGAGTTAGCCTACAAGAAACGGTCCAGGTCGTGATTGATAAGGACGGTGAAGTCAATGAATCGAATAGTATAACTTGCATAACACCTACCTTTCAAAACGACAATTCTCATTCAAAAGAGGACAGGATTCGCCGTTCCTTTCACAAATGAACGCCCGAGTCTGGAGGATGTAGCACCGACGGCGCGCAACGAGGACGACGGTGACTCTTGTTTTTGCCGCTTCACACCTTCCACGCGCGCCATAGAGTGCACGCGTGTTTTATACAGGCGCGTTCTCATTGGTCCGCTGTAATACACGACGACGAAGCGACGTGTTTCATTGGCCTTTTATTCTGCCTTTGCTTTAAAAAATATTTTTGACACGCGTTCGCTCCAGTAATTAGGTAAACAGGTAACACCATACCAAATTAGTATTACCTTACAATTTTCTTAATGCCTACTTCTTTTTTATGTGTACAACCACCGACTCCACTGAAAATCTACATTTTATAGTATGATTTATAGTAGGGGATATATTACGAAAACTAGATTTTTCAGTACATATGCACAGAAGTTCAAAATCACATGAGGATTTGATTACCTGAACTTCCATAAAAGCTATTTAATTTCATATGAAGTGGTCACCACATGTCACACCACAGGATATTTACATCATTGTGTCCATGTTGAATCCTTTCCATACATAAATGGAAATACAAAAATGACCCGCCACCACATTTAACTAAAGAAACTGTATACTCCTTAATGATCTTTTTTCAACATGAAATTTTACGATTTTCCTTTAGCGTTTCCAAGATTTGACAATGTTAACAATAACCTTTGTTAATTTTTCCATTAAAGCTATACACCTCCAGGGTACAAAGACTTTTCTTGGGGTAATTTTTGACCCGCCAGTTATAAAATTACTTACATTCCACAAAAACTACAAAAATGCACACTCAGGTTCACACACATGGACAGTCTTGTGCTAGTCCACATTAGACATAATCTAGCTCAGTTCATACTAAAATTTATTAGTTTATGTTCATTTTTTAAAAACAGTGCAGATCACACACAATGTAATCCAGTACAAGTCTGTCCACTTCTTGGGAAACAAAGGAAGCAGATCCCTTACACAATGCTGTGAGTTTCATTTGGGTGAATGAACTGTGCCCTTGTTACATTGTAGTTCTTAATTATTTCAACCCCTGAACATTAATCAAAATGCAAAATGCATATGCAAAATTGGGCCATATCTCATAACTCATTACATTGAACAGGTCTTAAGTAGAAAAGCTCTTTAAATGTACGGTAGCAAGGTAGCTATTTAGACAGAAAATAAGTTGTGTTAAATGGGATTTTTTTAATCAGGGTTTTTTTAAGCCTTAGTTTATGTCTAAATACCTACCTAGCTACGTTTACAGAGCATTTAGTTTATCCATGATATAAGCAGCTAAGGAAAAGTCAGAATTCAAAGTCATTTAAATTTCAATATCTAGTGAGACAGATATGCATTCCATATGTGCTATACTGTAGTCATAATTGGTTGAAGAATTTCTAAAGATGACTCAACAACACAACCAATAGTCATGCAGTTTTTCGCAAGCATTTCACAGGCTTTGGGCAATCTACATGAAACTAAACATGGAGGCACTTTCTAAAAGCCAATTAAATACCGTGGCTCAATCCCAAATGGCATACGTAAGCAGTACACACTAGATTTCAATGCAATATGTTCTGCTCAACCGTTAAAGCAGTACACTCTTTCAGCAGGTGACTGGGCAGTATGCATACAATCTTGGACACACTACGTCTGCCATTTATGTCACATGATCATAGTTAAATGCTCCAGTTGAATCTTAGAATAGGACAATTGCATACTTCAAAATGGCTCCCGATTCAGTAAGCCATCCAGGTATTTCTCACTTACTGTGTAATGAATTCTATGTATTTTGACATACTACCCTTTATTGCCTACTGCTTTTGTGTACTGTATAGGAGGGATGTACGGCATTTCAGACAGAGCCCATAACATTTTGCCAATTGAAGGAAATTATGTTGAAGTCATTATGAAAAACACACATATTTCTTAAAGTGCATCAGAGTAATCAGAATTGCTACCTAATGTCTAGGAATGCTGGTTAAATAATTGACCCAGGGTTAAATATTTCTCCATTTTACTGGATTTGCATAACAGCTACTTTTCTAAATTAGTTCTAGATTTTGGTTTCAATTCTCGCAAATTTAATATCCATAAATTCACAAAACACTGCCAATATCAATAAACATTCACATTTGTACACAGCCTGACCCACATATGTCAAAGGCAAGGCCCGCGGGCCAGATCCGGCCCGTGAATTGATTATCTATGGCCCCCTGGATGATATTTAATTACTGTTAGAACCGGCCCGCTGGCCACAGCCGCCCGCTGGTGTTTTGCACGCACAAACACTACATTCCCCACAATGCAACGGTAGCCCGCGAAGTCACTGCAGCGCGCACAAGCGGCGAGGGTCAGCGCGGCGAAAATAACGTAATCGCAGTGGCTCAGCTCGTGCGCGAGCGTCTCGCGCGCTGTCGATTCGCGAGGTCGTGCATCTCTCGAATTTTGTACTTTGCGCGCGCCGCGCCTCAGCGCAATGAACAAAGTCATGTTTGCAGGGTTCATACACCTTTACAAGGTGGAATTCAAGCACTTGTACGTCACTTTCAAGGTCCATTTCAATATTTCCCAGCACGTTAAACTTAATTAAGTTAAATATTTATACATGATTTGAAATAATTCGCTTTTTATTCACATTATTTAATGGTTGTTTATTTTCAACACGCCCAATATTAACGTCTTCACGTTCTCTCATATTTCGTCCTGGAATTACAAGAGGCTCGTATTTGTTAACGTAATAAAAGAGAACTGTTCAGTCAGATAGCTATTTGTTGTGAAACGAAGTAGTTACAATTTCAAGCATTTTCAAGTACTTTAGCTTAAATTCCAGCAATAAACCTTTATTACTTTATTCATGTTTGCTTGTTGAAAAATATTTTCACTTGAAATTACTGACAGATCCATAAGAAAATATTGCTTTATTCATTTAAGCATTAAATAATATACACTGTGTTAGGTCTTGGTTCAATAGGCTATGTGCAATCATTTTAATATGTTTTAATAAACATTGAACCAGTCCGGCCCTCGGCTTGTAGCAAATTTGTTTTTTTGGCCCTCGTTGTATTTGACTTTGACATCCGTGTCCTGACCTCTACATGACAGTCATTCCAAAGTGTGCAAGGTGTGTTCATGCAACAGCTATAAATTAGAAATTTGGATATTTTAGAAATTATTGACAGTAATTCTTTTTTTGTCTATATTGGTTGATCAAATGCACTGTTTAAACTAGTCATTATACTCAATAAATTGGACATCCTTATAAATAATTCTGACACAACCTGTTGATTTTTAACACAATATAGCTGCAAAACATCTAATTCCAAGAGCAAATTCCAAGGAGTGTGAGACTACCACCAAACTTAAATGTACAAACATTTGTACAAAAACACATGCAAAGTTTGGACTGAACATTTTGTTGACCTTTGGGAATACTATCATCCTCATCTAAATGACTGCCAAACTGATATTAAAAAAAACAGGAAACAAATGAATCCTTGATTATTGCTTTATAGCAATAAAACACCCCTCAGATACAAAACCCAAAAACACTGGTGAACCTGCATCAATATGGGCAGCTATCACAACTAGCAAAGACAAGCTACAACATGCATTTTATTTTGATGAAACTTGAGGATTATGGTATAAACATGTAAAAATCAAATGTAAAAAAGCATCGAATTGGATGCTTTATGTAGTTAGTCTGCATACAAAATTACTGTTCAGGGTCTGATTTGCCCTGTAGTTCATAATGGCAATGGAAAATGTAGCTGAAACTTTATATATAATCCATTTGTTTTTCTAAACTCAATAAGTAATGCAGTATTGACATGCACAGCTCGTTGTATTGCAGTGTAGTGGTTGTCTGTTTTACATGCCGAAACTCATGTACTGCATGGGGGTTTGAACCCCAGTGTAATAAGATAATATAATCCTATATAATTTATATAATCTTATATAATTTATTATACTCTAAAGACACAGGCCGAAGACATAAGGCTGGTGGTTCAAGGCTCCCAGCCAGCAGTAACCATATCTGAAGTGCCATTGAACAAAGTACCTAATCCCCCAACTGCTCCCTAGGTATCACTGCAGGTGGCTGCACTCTACTCTGTTTATGTGTGTATTCAGTCCAGATGGGTCAATTGCAGAGAGGGGATTAATAAAAGGTACTTATTCCTGACCACCTCTGTAAAAGAAAAAAAAATATATACACTATATTGCTAAAAGTATTCGCTCACCCATCCAAATTATCAGAATCAGGTGTTCCAATCACTTCCATGGCCACAGGTGTATAAAATTAAGCACTTGCTTGCAGAGTGTTTTTACAAACATTTGTGAAAGAATGGTTTGCTCTCAGGAGCTCAGTGAATTCCTGTGTGGAACTGTGATAGGATGCTACCTGTGCAATAAATCCAGTCGTGAATTTTCCTCACTGCTAAATATTCCAGTCAACTGTCATCTGTATTATAAAATAAATGGAATTGTTTGGGAATGACAACAACTCAGCCACGAAATGGTAGGCTACGTAAACTGATGGAGCAGGGTCAGTGGATGCTGAAGTGCATGATGTGAAGAGGTCACCACCTTTCTGCAGAGTAAATCACTACAGACATCCAAACTTCATGTGGCCTTCAGATTAGCTCAAGAACAGTGTGCAGAGCTTCATGGAAAGGGTTTCTATGGTCGAACAACTGCATCCAAGCCATACATCACCAAGTGCGATGCAAAGCGTTGGATGCTGTGGTGTAAAGCACGCCACCACTGGACTCTAAGAGTAGAGTGGAGGTGGAGGTGTGTTCTCTGGAGTGAGGAATCGCTCTTCTCATAATCTGATGGATGAGTCTGGGCTTGGTGGTTTCCAGGAGAATGGTACTTGTTTGATTACATTGTGCCAAGTGTAAAGCTTGGTGGAGGGGGGATTATGGTGTGGGGTTGTTTTTCAGGAGCTGGGCTTGGCCCCTTAGTTCCAGTGAAAGGAACTCCGAATGCTTCAGCATACCAAGACATTTTATACATCCAGCTTAAACAAAGCTTAATTTGGAGCCTGGTGAGCCTGGTGCTCTGCCATTTGTGAGCAAGCTCTGCAGTGGTGGTAAACAGTCTTGATGTTTGCTTGACTTTTTTGGGCCCCTGAAGCCTTCACTGCAACTGATCCACTCTCCTTAAAGCTCTTGCTGAATGGTTAAATGGATGATTGGGGAGCAAGTAGCAATGTCCTTGCCTGTGAAACCCTTTTGATGCAGTGATGACTGCACGTGTTTCTTTGACAGTAACAATTGAAGAAAAGGTAAAAGCACAACTACCTTTTTAAAGCAACCCACCTGCTCTTCGAATCAGCATGACAGAGTGGTCAGCGGTCTTGTCTTCTTTAACCTTTTCTTCTGAGTGAACGAGATCACCACTGAAATGATGTTAGCAGGCCTTTTTGTAGGGCTGAAATGCAGTCATTTTTGTGTTGGTAATTTAATGGACAGGGAACGACTCCAATTATTTGCAACTCATCTAATCACGCTACACAATCTAGAATTAATACAAATTGCCACCATAACAAACTTGGAGAAAACCAAAATGTGTGCCATTCTCAAAAAACCTTTGGCCATGACTGGACTTGCAGGCACATTTTTCTTCACCTTTTCATCATGCAAGGACGAATACAATTCTGTCAATTTATTTTGAGTTGAAAGATTACTTGACTCAGGTCACAAAACATTTTCACAGCAAAAAATAAGTTACACAGTTGTGCATCAAAATAAATGTATTTATTAAGATTAAGCTTTTACTCGATTTCATACATTTCTTCTGGGAAATCCAAGCCCTATGCCACATGGAGAGGGATGGCATAAGCATTTAGAATGAAAGGGTTGCTTCTCCATTTAATGGATCTGGAAACAGTATAGAGGCCTTGAAGTATGATTAATCCTTCAGGATCAGGGGTGCTTTGACCTGTGCTGCCACCTCAGCGCCCATAAGCTCCTCTACTATTGCTAGAGCAAATTCAAAGCTGGTGCCTGGGCCTCGACTAGTGATCAGCTGGCCGTCTTTCTGAACACGAGCCTCTGAGTACTTGTAGTGATCTGAAAAACATCAAAGCAGCAAATACTAAATCATACATGGGATTCAAGAATGGAAACAACTTCTCTTTTTTAAAGTTGCTGATTTCAAAGTTTAAACTTCCACCTAACCACCAAAGAGGTCCCTTTACTCACATGCCTACCAAAGAAATGCACGCTTAACCTGAGCTATCCCTTCTGTGTGATGTGTGCACATACAAAATAAATACAGGTATGTCCCTATGAGGACATATCCAGTTTGGCTAATTGGTTCATTTTTAGTTACCAGGGCTGCTGCTTTCCCCCCCTTCAAACCCAAACTCTAATCCCATTGTTAAATATAAATGTATACTTATAAATAATGAATTACAAAAAGACACACAATCATGTTTCTAGACTTTACAAATGTGTACATGTAGAAACAGATCATAATAAATAAGTCAGACATGAACATTACCTCCAGTCATCATCTTGTCTTTGGCACCTGGGTGGGTGGTGACTGTGCTGCCGTAAGCAATGCCATGAGCCAAAAGCGCAGTTGGCCCTGATGGCAAAAAAAAAAAAAAAAAAAGACATTATTACCACCAAGAATTACCAGTATATTCAATACATCAGTACAGTCATCTAAGTCACACTACTGTACTACTACTACTGTAAAATTCTGAGTCAGGACAAGAGTCTCAGTGGGCAACATTAGGGCTACAAAGTATTACAAATGTTATTCTCAAAAATTTGCTTGTTTTTTCCCGCTGAGTTAAAAAATACTGTCAATTAGTTCAAACTCAATACACTTAAGGAAATACCCAAACGTCTTACTGAAAGAGTGAATGTTTCAAATGCTATTTAAAAACATGAGTCAAGTCATCTTCGTACAGAGACAAAAGTGACCTCAAAGAGGCGCATAGCGTACGAGTATCAGCATAACACATTGATATGGTCTTTGCTAATATTTCTGACATATTCAGTTTCCATCCAGCTCTTTGGGCCATATTTAGAGTTGCTGTAAGCCCGGTTGATTACCATAGACACCATGCTGACTCTGCAGCAAGCTCGTCCAATGTCTTCATAAAAAATGGCCCTAAATATTGATTATGCGCCTTGGCAGTCACCCAGCGTATCCTAAATATTACAGTTTTCCCATCAGAGCAGATGCGCTCGAGTTTAAATCTCACTCCTCCTCTTACATCGCTCATTTATCTATGTCAAGTTTTCCCAAAGGTGACCAAGGACATAGAGAGCAACAAAAGCTACATCCTAAAGTGTAGGACCAAATATTCATTCCTCGGCAGCCAAAGAATACCTATTTGCCCGCCACCATTCATAGTTGAGTGTGTACGACTGCTTTTCCCTAGATGGTTTTACAGCTGAAGTGGCATATCAATACCAGGCTGTGGGAAATGAGCGCAACCTTGTGAAGGAACACCAAACGAGTCACTGCTCACTCATCAGAGATCCCTGCGGGGGCCTGAGTGGGTTTCTAGGACGCCCCTCTGTGCAGCCGTGCACATGGGCCTGACGGCCTCATTCACTGTGTCCTTCAGAACCCTTTTGCAGCACGGCACTGAACCTTTCTCATCAAAATGTACACACCTGGCACCTTTTTTCAACACTGGACGACTCTGTGCATGTGCTCAATTCCAAAAACATTAAATACACTAAATACATGTACACACATGTATGTACAAATACAATTACATATTTCTGTTCTAAAGGTCTCATTTCTTTGGAATCCTTATATATTTCACTGCAATCAGGACTAATATATCTCAATTTTTTCTCACATGCATATGTATTTACACAATTAACGCAAATGTCAAATCAACCAATCACATAGCATGGCCATGTAGACATGGCCAAGGCAATCTGCTGCAGTTCAAACCGAGCATCAGAATGGGGAAGAAAGGTGATTTAAGTGACTTTGAATGTGGCATGGTTGTTGGTGCCAGACGGGCTGGTCTAAGTATTTCAGAAACTGCTGATCTACTGGGATTTTCACACACAACCATCTTTAAGGTTTACAGAGTATGGTCTGAAAAAGAGAAAATATCCAGTGAGCAGCAGTTCTGTGGGCGCAAATGCCTTGTTGATGCTAAAGTTCAGAGGAGAATGGCCAGACAGTAAATCAAATAACCAGTCGTTACAACCGAGGCATGCAGAAGAGCATCTCTGAACGCAAAGTGCGTTGAACCTTGAGGCGGATGGGCTACAGCAGCAGAAGACCACACCGGGTGTCACTCCTGTCAGCTAAGAACAAGACACTGAGGCTACAATTTGCACAGGCTCACCAAAATTGGACAATAGAAGATTGGAAAAATGTTGCCTGGTCTGATGAGTCTCGATTTCTGCTGAGACATTCGGATGGTAGGGTCAGAATTTGGCGTCAACAACATGAAAGCATGGATCCATCATGCCTTGTATCAACAGTTCAGGCTAGTGGTGGTGGTGCAATGGTGTGAGGGACATTTTCCTGGCACACTTTGGGCCCATTAGTACCAATTGAGCATTGTGTCAACACTATAGCCTACCTGAGTATTGTTGCTGACCATGCACATTTATGACCACAGTGTACCCATCTTCTGATTGCTACTTCCAGCTGGATAACACGCCATGTCATAAAGCGTGAATCATTTCAGACTGGTTTCTTGAACATGATAATGAGTTCACTGTACTTAAATGGCCTCCACAGTCACCAGATCTCAATCCAATAGAGCACATTTGGGATGTTGTGGAACAGGAGATTTGCATCATGGATGTGCAGCCAACAAACCATCAGCAACTGCGTGATGCTATCATATCAATATGGACCAGACTCTCTGAGGAATGTTTCCATGTTTCCAGGAATGGTTCTGAAGGCAAAAGGGTCACCAACCAGGTACTAGCAAGGTGTACCTAATAAAGTGGCCGGTGAGTGTATATATACATACATACTGAGATTTTTATACATGCACAGTATTAAGATGGCAAGAAGAAAATTAATCATGTGTATGAATGTTTTTTGTTCCTATATGCATGCTTATCATGTGCAGTGAGCACAGTTGTTTGTCAGGGATGTTAATGTAAATAGGGAATTAAACAGTACCTGCACAGATGGCAGCAATCAGCCCCTTCCTGCTCTCCTGCTCCTTCAAAACCTCCTTCACAGCAGGAGACTGCACAAGTGATAAGGAAAAGACCATACACAATGAATCGCACCCACAATGGCATAAGTATGCTAAGCATCCAATGAGAGCACCCACATAACTGCACAAGCCTTACATGACTATGCATCAATTACGCCATTTTAAACATAGAGTAGAATCTGACTGACTTCATACCTCAGAAAGGTTCTGTGCACCAAGTGCTCCTCCGGGTAAAACAACCACATCAAATGGGCCCTAAAGTGTAAATAAGTAATTCATATCATCCCTCAGTTAATCAATAAAAACAATGTGGAGCTAAAGACGTAACTAAAGACACTAAACTGGCCATGCCAATTAATTGGACATGCACCATCCATGAGCTCATATGCTTTTAATCTGTAGATGCAAGGAAATGGTACATTTTGGTACCATTTAAACAAGAGACAAATTCTAATGTTTTTTGACAGATGAGAAAAGTTAAACATGTGTAATACATTATAAGGTATCAAAAAGCAATCATTTTAGAAAACATCCCAGTAAGGGTCTATTGAGAGCAAGACATGGTCCACACCTACAGCTCCAGACCCTGACGTGGTCCACACCTACAGCTCCAGACCCTGACGTGGTCCACACCTACAGCTCCAGACCCTGACGTGGTCCACACCTACAGCTCCAGACCCTGACGTGGTCCACACCTACAGCTCCAGACCCTGACATGGTCCACACCTACAGCTCCTACAGTCTAGTCTTATCAGTGAGGCTGAGGAAGACAACCTGAAATCATCACAAGTGGCTACATATGCAATCTACAGAATGGACCAACCCTCAGCCATCTCCTCTACATGGATGACATCAAGCTGTATGCCAGAAGTGAAAGACACACTGGCTCACTAATCCATCTCAACTGGATTTACAGCAACAATGTCAGAATGTCATTTAGACTGGATGTTTAATGGTTAGGAGGTCAGGTGGAAGTGAGGGGGATCGTACTACCTACATTTTACCAATCATCAGATGCCGTGCTGACATAATAAGATGGTGAAAGGAGGGGGCGCAAAGTAGAACTGACAAAGAAAAAAAAAGTTATCTCCTCACAATGCATGGAGAGTTTCACCCCAAATCCAGCACTGTACACCAATCTGAAGAAGGGGGCCAATGACTAGTGACTGAACTCATACAGATTTTTAGAACACTGACCTTTTTGGAGGCTTCCTCTAGGCTTGAATCTGGACAGATAACGACATTACGGCTACACTCAACTGGCTCCTTCCCTGTCAATCCTGCTACAATAACAGAAACCTGTGAAAGAGAAATAAAAGGCATAAGACAATGTGCATCACATTTAACAATGTAATCTAATAAACCTATGAATATAATTATGTGAAGAAACATTCCATTCAAGATTTAAACATACAATCAAGATTTATTTCAAAAAGTGTTCAAAAATCTCGTGTGCTAGCCGTTGTATTGTTTAGGCAAACCGATTCCATGCTTATTAGTCAGGCATCGGACAATAACGCAAGAGCAGGCCGACGGAGTAAGCCTCAGGAAAGTGGTTTGAACTGGCCAGAGATATTGGGAGGACATGCCTGCTATAAACAGCTGTCAATCACGCCATGCAGGGTCGATCAGACATGGTTTATGCCGATATATTCTATGATTCACATCGTGAAGAAAAGAATATCCTGCTTAAATGCTATGTTGTTAAATCGAGAAAGTGGTCGGGCTGACTGCCAACACGATAATGCCAAAGTCTATATCAGTGCTGCAGCAAACTTTGACATTTAGCTAGCTGGAGCGCACTCTCTCTGCAGGACTCCAGTCATGCGGCTCGTGTCCAGCCCCTTTGGCTACCTGGATACATATCAGCTGGCAATCTAACAAGCTTGACCAACATGTAAAAACAGATTGGCGAGGCGAGGCTTCTAGCTAGATACTTCTTACCGCTCCTGCGTCCGAAAATACATTAAGGTCAACTTGCACCAGCTCAGTCGTTCATGTTTAATCCTTGTACTAGATCAACTGCATAAGGGAAAGCCAGGCAGACAGCGGTATATCCGCAGGAAGGTGTGCGCACGTCTCGCTAGCCAACGGCTAGCTACATATTTGTAATAAACAGTGAGTAACGGAATCCAGTATCCACTTCTTTCACTATAAGAGCATATTCACGATAGTTAAGGCTAACTACCAACCCCAGCTCTACGCATGACGTCCACTGGTATAACGGTTTCCATCTCCTCTGCACCCTTCGACAAAATCACTAATGCTCGTTTTGCAGCCATAGCTGAAACGAAAACCTCAGAAACCCCGAGAGATCTGTGGCGCAACTAGCACAGTAGATTAAACAGAGCAAATAAAAGTACCGTTTCCGTGAGAGTGGAATTATGGGAAACCACTCTACAAAAATAAAGTCTTTTAGCTTGGTGTTGGTCTCTGGAATTCAAAGTCCGGGTCCTACAGATTTTCTACCTTTCCCTTACCTTGGAGTCAGGTGTGATGACAAAGTGCCCAACCAAGGCCATTCATCAACTACAAGGGATTAAAATATCCAGAACCTTATTAGAGGTCCAAATTTGATTATCACTGGTAGATATGTTTTTACTGTGTTAATTTTTTTAAAGAAATATTTAGCTGTCAATGTCTTTCATGGCCAGGGGCCTCTGACTGCCAGGGTCCACGAGGATCTCAGACCACAAGGCTCAAGACAGTTCAAAGAGTGCCAAAGCACAACTGCAGGTGTTTAAATTATCTAAATAAGTTAATTAAAATAAGAAATGTAATTTGTCCTCAAGTTAAGGGTTAGGGTTAGGGTTAGGAATAGGGTTAGTATTAGGGTTAGGATTATGCTTAGGGTTAGGGTTAGTGTTGGCCACCTTATCTGTCATCCACAGTCACTTAGACTATCACCAGATTAATTTTGTCATTCAGAATTAGGCCTACAATTAATTGTAGTGCATTCAAAAGGAAAAAGGAAAGGAAGCAAAGGAAGCAGTTTAGTTTAAAAAAAGTGAAATATTTTAGAAAGCTATGTAGAAAGCAAAAGTTATGATACCAATGAAACAGCAAAGTTTAACAAGAATGTTAACTGGAAGGTTTAGGTGATCAATTACACCATATATATATATATATATATATATATATATATATATATATATATATATATATATATATATATATATATATATATATATATATACATACTAACATACAAAATACTGTAGCTGACGTTCCAAAAGGATATTTTGGATAGTGTGTGATCATAGGATTAGACTCTCCTTATTAAATTTTAGAAAAAAATGTGTTGTGGGAGCTGGTGGGGAGGGGGGTCTAACTCATATAATAGTGGCTAATAGTGTCAGTGTAAGATAACCAAGAAGGCTGTGACATGTTCAGGCTGTTCTTATAATATATAAAGTTATGATTTTGGTACGGCATTAAAGTGTAATTTCTCCATCTTTTCCAACCACTAGAGTGCAGTGTTGGCTGAGATATAGAAAGTTCTTTATTCTGGTTTAGTAAACTGATCACACTTTGTGGACAAGTTGCCACACAGGTGTGTGGCCTTTGAAAAATGATATAAAATGTCATACATAGCCAAATTAATCTGTTTTTTAAGAACAATTTTTTTGAGTATTACAAGAGGTTGGGGTTATGGGTACATGTAATTAGATTAATGTGGTTTCAGCTGCTGCAAAGTAAAACGAATTAATGTTTTATAACATAGGTTACTTCTATGATAAGCATTACATGCAAATCAAATAGAGACTGGCTTCCATAACTGAAAGGCATATTGGATGATCTTAGACAATTTCCTACGCCAGATGAAGAGACAACTCCACAGAAAATTAATGGCACTTTCAAAGGTCTTTACAGAAGGTGTGATATCTCGAAGAGACATCTGTACTCACAGGTCAAATGAGACCCAGAAGAGTTTCTGGAGCATGAGTGAGAGGCTTCTGTTCTCAATGTACAGAGATGACACTGAGAGACGACAATGCAATACAGCAACAGACAATGGTGTTGGGTGGGAAAAAACCCGAAGTGTGTGGGACCAAGTTACTGTAGCTCATTTCTCTACATTTATGCTTATTTAATTGATTATTCCCTTCCACCCTTTATATAATACACACATGTACAATCACACTTACAAAATACCCATTAAAATGATTTGTAACACAGGTACCCTGGTGTGGCTTTCGATTAGTCTGTGAAGCACAGATGTTGCTAGAACCTCTGTATGGGTCTGGGATGGAGAATTAGCCTGGTGCTTATGCAGGAACCTCCAGGAACCAAGGAGAGACGAAAAAGCCCATTCAGGGTTTAGTGTGGACCACTGTGTTGGTGTTGGCTTTGTTGTGTGCTACTTGTTGTTTGACAGGGTTTCCTTAGTCTAGTTATGTGTAATCTCTAATACAACACCTCACTGTACCCTGAAATATTGAATCAGAATATCTCTTAAATTCTTACTACCATGTCTTAAGACAGGAACAGAAACAAAAATAAATTGATGTTATTGTTATTATTTTATTTTATTATTATTGCACATAAAACAGAAAGCGTTTTTGTATGTAGTTTGTTTATAAGAAATATTATTTTCACAGCAGAGAAGTATATAAGTGTAAAAAAATAAAGTCTTTAATATTATTATAATTATTTTGTTGTAACGGCAGCATTAGTGGTTTGTTTTGTATTTAGGATGGCTAAATTAAACATTACTTGAGTGGTTTATGGATTAAGATCTTTGACAACCAGCCAAGTAATTTTTCAGCAGATATCCGCCAATGTCAGTCACCTACAAAAGAGGAAGTGTGGACAGATAAGAGTCCCCAGAGCACACAGAAACATGTAGTCTGTTTCTGCTTAGCGGTTTGTGGAGTTCAGGAAAGAATCGAGGAAGTGTCAATGTGCCACGAGCACATGAGCGGAAGCCACAGTTCACTGACAGGCTTGGAGCCCTCCCAACAACATGTCCCACCAACACAGAGCTCAAGAGAACTAATACAAACCAGATTCAATGTGTAAAATCTGCAGAGAACGAACATGTAAGAAGGGACATGACAAGTGTCAGCGTATTTCATCTCCAATTGCCAGCCCTGCGAAACATGATGGCTTTTTCCTTTTCTTTTTATTACTTTTTTATTGCTGGTATTGTATGTGCTCTGTATGCAAGTGGTTGTATATGTTTGGCCAACTGAATTGCCATTTTTTTGTCTAATAGAAAAGGAGCACTCTTAGTGTTACTCATCGAAGTTTTGTAGTTCTTTGTCTGGTGCCTTCCTCTGTGGTTGCCAGACACTGTGCAGACTCAGCCTTATTTAGTGCAACACAAAGGTTTCCACTCTGGAATATAACCACTGGGGATCCTTTAATACTGTGGGACTTTTTAAAAAGAAGGCAACAAAGAGACATAAGAAGTCATGGAATTCCACAAATTCTTGTTTGTTACTGAGTAATCCTGTTACCAGGCATGTGAATAAGAAATGGTGTAAACATAGAAATAAACACTTTTGCTGTTTTTTTTTGCAGGGACAAAATGCATACGAGGGACCTGTTCTGTTAAGGAGACAGGCCTGTAATGATATCCTCACATAAGATTTCCCTCCAAAAGACAACACACTCCAAAAGTGTTTCAGTGCAGTTGGTTTACAAGAGCAAATTAAAATGTTACACTGACTTTAAAAGAAACTTGGGAAAACATTGATAAGATGGAAGTTTCACATCTGCTTCCACACTACAGCCAAAAAACGCTTTCCAATTATTGCAGTGATTTTTTTGGATTAGAAATCTTTCAGGCCATCTCATTTACAGAATGTGACACTAGCTGGATGAAGGTTTCAGAAGTTTTAATCAGTAGTTGGAACAAAACCTCCATTACACACAGAAATTGGCATATAGAAAATTACAAAGTAATGAAATATTATCCTTGGCTGTGTACTTTATAGAAACAATATATATTTTTATACACTTATGAAACTTAGTTTTTTTTTTAGCCATTTTCTTGAGTATTCCCATTATTTGCAGTGTACCATAAATCGATGTCTTGTGCATTGTGTGTGTACCATCAGTAGTCTGGTGTTGTTTTCAAGTATTAACATTGTTCCAAGGGCATTTGGGTTCATACTAAAATCCTAGCCAACAGACTATTGTGATCCCCCACACTGTAAGAGAGATTTAATGTACCCCCCCCCCCCCACCCCCCCATACCAGCTACCATTAGATCATTTAATACCATACGTGGCCCATCTTCAAACTTAGCTTCATGATGACATTCGGATCTAGAACATGACCTCTTCAACATGTGTTTCTGGAAGAGACAACATAAATGAAACAGATGGATTATTGTGGCAGGGCATAACTGACAGTGCCACACACCAGCTGGCTTTCTCCCTTACCTGAGTCTGTAAAACTCTCAATTATGATTGCCCATGTTCCTGAATCAGAGAATAGAACAGGCTAACCTGTGGTCATAGGACATTATTATCACCATCAAAGAAACAGAAACCCCTAGTTTACTAAGAGGCTTTTCCCCAATTTGCTCTTGTATCATATCACATCAACACAGTTACTGTTTAAAATTAAAAGTTGCAAAACCAGGAGAGGAGACCACACTTAGTCTCAAGAGTGGTTTGCCGCCAGCCTGTGTGTTGGATAGCGCTGATGAATAGCAGCATATGGGAGCAGTCAGGTGGGAGAGGCAGCTGTTTCATACGTTGTCCCTAAACAAGGAGCGTGACGGATCCTCACGTTCCACTCTTCCATGGCCGGGCCTCCTCATCTCACACTGGCCGTCTCAAGCCATGAAACGTGCCGGCTCCTAGTTGCCTGGCTAATGTAATTTGCTGTGGAAACCCCGGCACATGCACATATGGAGAACATCAGGCCCAACTCCCGCCACTCACTCCTTCCCCCATCCTCACGCCACCGACCACACTCTGTCTATGTGGTGAGGCTTCTCACAAAAAATCAGTTTGCTTTTGGCCTCGGTCATGCTAACAAGACTCACATGCTAGTTTTCATGGTCTGATTAGATAATACTTGGCTAAGTTTACATGTTCATTCACACTTGATTAGCAGAAACCAGTATTCTGTGTCCTTAATAAGGGTTACTTGAGACAATAGCAGTGGAATGCTGACAGGCTTTCACTGTGATTCACAACACACAGCTTTTAATTAAGTTTTAAAAATAAAAAAAGCATCCCTAAATAATCTCCCAGCATCAATGTCAAATACTTATATGAAGTCGTATGCAAAATGTACCCATATGGTAATTTTATGTTACCAGCATGCTGCAATAAACCATCAGTATTTGAAATGAAAACATGCCAGACTGCCTATGTAAGTACTATATAAATATTTTCACTTGTATTCCAAAAGCACTATGAGGAGAAAATATTCAACAGGCCTAAACAGAGGTGGGACTTTAAACCAAGAATTTCTGGACATGCTGCACAAGCGTGCTGATTGGAACCAATCAGATTACACTCCACTTAATTCCATATTGAAGCTACAGTAGTTGTAGTGGATCCAGATGTCTTTACGGACATCAAGACAGCTGAAAATGGGACGAGCGTTGCATGTAACTGTTTTGTAAGCTATTTTAACAATTATTGTGTTGCCTATGGTCTGCACTTTTTGTCACATGGTGTCATCCATGGCATTTGTGTAAACATACATATTTTCACCTTTTTAATACTTAGAGTTAATTAATTAATTAATTGTAAAATCAAGTTGGCTTACGCTTTTGGTGTGAAATAAAAAAAAATACATGATTATTGTCTCGTTGCAATTATATAGTCCTGTCCCATTGAAATGTTACATTCATTTAATAATCTCCACTGTCCAGCTCATTTTATTAACATAATAAATTCATTCATTTTCTAAATGAAATTTAAATTACTCACCACCAACCCAAGCACAGCAACACCAACAAAACATTTTTTTATCACTGATAGGAATCGTTCAGCCTAAAGAAGAATGTTCACTGCTATCATATACATATACAAACAGACGGCCCCATAATTCATTTATGTCTCCAGACTGCTCACCACATTTATGATTTCCACTTTAAAGGCCTGCATTATGCAAACATTCTGATTGGAAATTTTCAATGGTCTGACAGAAGAAGGTTTGTTGTCCAGTGCAGATAAGGCTATTCGTGTGTGATCCAAGCATCTGAAATGGGGGGGGGGGATAAAGAACTCAGTGACAGACAGTTCTGTCTTCTAGAGCACAGTGGGACAGGAAGGTAGATGAACGGAAGCCTTTGAGTGCAAAGCTCCTTTAATATCTCTGCCACTGTAACATCAGCCAGGTGACATTTCAGCTCCGCCATCAAGATCCAACAGTGGCCATGCTACTTCTGTAATCAGTTAGCCATGCATAACAGACCAGAGCTGTGTATGACATGAATGTGCCAAACAGCAGCCATGTCATCCTCCCAGTTTTTAAGGAAAAGGAGCCTCTTTTTCAAACTGGGAAGAAGATGAAGAAGAAGACGATGATGAAGAAGAAGAAGAAGTCAATGTCACAGGACTGGTGAGAAGAAAGGTGGAGAACCTGAGGCACAGAGGGAGAGGGAGACAGATATTATCTGTCTCTGGGAGACAGAGGGACAGGGAGTGCAGGATCCTCTCTGCCTCACTGCTCTAGCTTACCAGTAAAGACATCATCCTTCCAGTCAGAATCGCTGCCATGCTGTAAACAAAGTGAGCATAATCAGTGAAAACGATCAGCATTCATTTGGAGGTGGAACTTAATCCATGTCATTTCCGACAGCTGTGCTGCCTACATTATAACACTAATATATAATTCCCACCCTCCCTCAGTCATATACAAAACAGCTCTAGAAGACATCTCAGCTGCTGCATATGTTTACATCAATATTTGTTTGCTTTAATAGCAACAAATATTGCAAGCAACAAAAGTTTATGCCATTTCTTTCTTGCTTTGAATCACACATTTCAAATCATAATCAGCATCATAAGCAGCATCTTCGAATCTCTTACATAGATGGTTAGTGAAAAATGAATGACTTATTTGAGAATTGAATGTTACCCTCAGAGTTTTGTACCCTTCACTAATACGTGGAAATACATTTCATTTGGGCCTCACAAATAAATCAACTTCAGATGTTTTCCAGAAATTGTTTGATTAAGAGTTTGATTGAATTAAACTTTGAGAATGTAAAATCATTTTACAAGATCCCCTGAGGGATATTATAAAGAAGCCATGTATTATGAATATACCAAATTTATTTATGACCTCAGTGTCACATATACCGTGTACACCTCTTCAGTCTTGCAGAAAACCAGCCTGGGCAGATGCCAAGCAGCAAGAAAACCCCAGAAACAAACACCGGGAAAACACAGATCCCTTACTGACCCTGTACCTTAAACTGCTCTCTGCATTCTGGTCTTTTGGTGCTCTGAACTGCACTGAAACACAGCAGAACCTCCTCTGCTCCCACCACGTCAGATCTGTGCTGATTTCTGGCAGGCTTTCCTGCTACTGAGGCTTCTGCCATCCAGCGCTCTGGTAAGCTGCTCTCCTGAGACGAGCAGCGGCCGAACGCCCTGTGCTCCGATCCAGCTCCGCGCCCGGCGTGTTTAACAAACACCACCACTCTGCCTCTTCATTTCCATCTGTATGCTATCACAGAGCTGTCAGCGCTCATACTGGCCTGCAGTTCAGGGGATGAAAGGCAGAGGGAGATCCTGTTGAGTGAATAATCTCGGCAGTTTACAGAGCGAAGAGCTGGAGTCAACTTGACAGACTAAGAGTTGCACACAGGTTTGCAGATTCGTGAGCAATCCGCTAGTCTCTTTAAATCTGGACGAGTGAATGTGAAATCAATGGTACACCCATGTAAGAGTTCGCTTGTGTGGCCTTCATTGGCTTAGAAATGGAATAAAAGTCTCACATTTTTTAACCTTAAGGGATAAGGGATGGTATAAAATGGAGACCGAGCTTGCTTTTATGAATACAAAGTTGCATGGATATTTTGCATTGACTTGGCAAATCTCAGTATTCAGACACTGATGCCAGGAAAGAGCATGAACACTGTAAAGAAGAGACACAACAACACAGAAATCTAATGGGATGTCTAAGGAATATATACGTCCAAACGCTTGTGAATTACTGTTTTTCAAAAATGTCTAAAAACATATTTTACCTTGATTAAAAATAGGCACTGTTTTAAGAAAAACATCACATTTTTGGAAGAACAAATGTGTCCTCTTTACAAGTCTCACCGGCAGTTACATTTCAGGAGAATTAACAGTGAGTCAAAAAAACAAACAAAAAAAAAACCTTTGCAAGGTCTAGTCTGTAGGTGGCAGCATTACAAAATGCCTGATGTGCAACACTGAACAGAAGAGTACACAATAAAGGTTAACTATTCATATATATTGCCCACATGTCCATGTGTTTCTAGATTATAATACAATTGGTCTAAAGAAGTTGCAAATAACATAAATCTGTCCTCAGAAAACATCTGTTTCCCTGAACAGAGAGCAGAACTTTCACAACAGTAATAAAACTGCCTCGCGCTCTTCAGGCTTTGGAGACTTCACAAGTCTCTAACTTTAATTATTTGTACCAATTTAAACTATTTACATCTTATATTCTCATTATATGGGAAACAGGAGTGAAAAGTCTCATTCATGATCACAGATCATTTTTTGGCACTAGCCCCATGTCTCTCCACCTTTTAACAAAGAATGATAACCTGTGAGTGATAACCAGCCTTGCAGAACTCTCAGCATGAAGGCCACGGTCTTCAGCCTCTTTTGGAAGTGTAACAGCTCTACTGATACCCAGGCGAGCTGGAGCTAAGGGCACAGCGAGGAGAACAGCAGGGGCCTTGCCTTCCCTTGCCTTCGCAGAGCGGGCGTGCCTCACTGTGCCCGGGCTGAAGTTCACCCGCCCCTCAAAACCTGCAGTGACGTCAGCGGCAAAAGCAAGGGCCAAGTGTACAGCAGCATGTGTAATGAAGCATAATGCACTTACCTCAATGCCTTCGTTTGTGTTGAGCCTATCAAAGACAAAGCCAACAAATGTCGGTGTTCATGTTGGTTTGTGAAATAGCGAAGGGACGTGTCTTTTATGGGGTATATTGCTTTTTGTTCATTCATGCCAAAGAGAGAGAAGGACAGAGAGAGGTATACTGACCGAGTGTTAAACCGAGTGTGTGGAGCACACAACGCTAATAATAGGTCTGAAAAAAAACCTCTTCTACCATTACTAAAGCAAAAACAGCAGTTTAATAGAAGGCATTAATTATAGTGCAGGGATCCTGTTACATCTGTTAATTGATGAGAAATGAGGTTTCTAAGATACTGCACATTAAAGCATTCCTATATAGTCCCCTGTGAAAATGCCCTAAATGGGTTACATTCTTGCAAGTAAGAATGGCCTAAGATTCAGCACCAGTACTGCAGAAGCTATAGTGATCTAGGGAATCTCTTATTAAAGCAGCTCCGCACTGGGCCTGCAGGTAGCTTCCAGGGCTGTGCTAATGCCAAGCCTGTTTGGTTTCAGGGTTTTTTTATTAGAACGGATCGAGACTTAAGCTCCGTATCGGTGCCTCGGCCCCTCTCCCAGGCGCAGACACCCTTTCCGCTGCTCCCTGACCCAGCCCACAGTGAAATTATAGCAAAACAACTGGTCCATCAGAAACATGCCGCAGAGCTCTGAAGCTCCCTCCAGGCCCAATTCCAGAATCCTACTAGGCGGCCACCCACAGCATCTTACATCATCCGGGACCGCTTTCACCACGCGCTCCGCTGCTGCCAGCTGCCTGGCTGTGACATCACTTCCTCCCCCAGCTGTGTCAGGATGGTGGCACCTCCCACACCCCAAGCCCTCTCCCAGCATTTAACATCACTCCTAACAGACCAGGGAAGGCGGACAAATTGGTTGGCTTCTTCTGACTCATTTCACACCTTTGTCACCCATCTGGGGTGGCACTGGTCCCTTGTGCCCCTTCCATTCTGGGTGTGGGAGAACACAATGAACAGGCACTGGACCATGACAGGGCAGAGCAGAAGAGAGAGTGTGAGATCCAGCTGCTCACCATACTCACCTATTAGTGCAAAATGTCACTAATCACATATCCAAATTTTAGGTGTGTCAGAAGAGGTAAAGGTAATAGAAGTGCAGTTTGATTTGGAGAAAGATTTTTCACACATGGAAATACATTATCTCACAAATCCTTACATTTAAGATACACATCACTCTCATTACAGCAGCTCACAAGCAAAAACATATGATGGCAAGGGAGCAAGTAAATATATGAGAAAAAGTGAAATGTGTGATTTACTTCATGTGAGGACTCCCCATTTCTCAAAGTTCGCCACTTTCCTGAAACTTTGTAAAGTTAGCAATTTGCTTATTGTTCTAGGGTATGAAAATAACCCCCTAACACCCATACATTCTCATACTAGCAAAAGGTCTTAAAATGAGTCTTTATGTTTCATACACACAGCATCTCGGTTACTCCAATAATCCTGCAAATGAAATCGATTCCCACCCCTCTCCGTTTCTCCAATTCAGAGCCCAGCTGGGTTTCCCATATGTGCCAGTAATGGGCGGGTGGGGAAGGGCGGGGCTCGATCCCATCTACCGGCATACCTGCTAAAGCTGGAGCTCACCAGAACATCCAATCCTATTGTAATTACTTTCAATGCAAACAGACGCTTTCCATTACCCCACACGTATTTGAATAAAGCTACTGCGACTATAGCGACTGCATGTTGGGTTGCTATTGCCATAAATATGGATGCAAGAATCTAATGAAATTCATTACATGCCTCTCAGTGCTATGTGCTGACACTAAGGGAGGAAAAGCCAAGGGAAGCAAAAGAGTGTGTGATAGAAAGTAAACAGATATACAAGTTCGTTACACATGTTGTTATAAGATTATTGGTATCTTCTCGAATGTCTAAACCTGATGAACTTGGGAGCTAAGGGAGAAACAGCAGTAATCATTTACAACACATGGATGTGATATTTATTTAGAAATGCCATATTTTCTTGTTGTGGTTTCACTTTTTGAGTTAAAGAAACTGATTTTCCTCACAATTATTTG
Source organism: Brachyhypopomus gauderio (assembly GCF_052324685.1). Classification (NCBI taxonomy): domain Eukaryota; kingdom Metazoa; phylum Chordata; class Actinopteri; order Gymnotiformes; family Hypopomidae; genus Brachyhypopomus; species Brachyhypopomus gauderio. Next base: position 9,464,522 of record NC_135211.1, on the reverse strand, counting down.
AAATGGTTTCTCACAATTGACTTGTTTTATGTACCTTCTCCAGCTGTTGTCATTATGAATAAACACTAGTTTTATGGCTAAGATGATAACTAAAATTAGATTAGATTATACTGGCCATCTTAGTGCCAGAGCAATACTTTCTGTGTCAAGTGAAGAAGATAAGATGAACCAACATTCCCTTGTGGTAAGTTTGCAGGATGTTTGTATATGTGTGTGTGTGTGTGTGTGTGAGAGAGAGAGAGAGAGAGAGAGAGAGAGAGAGAGAGAGAGAGAGAGAGAGAGAGAGAGAGTTGAACATACAGACTATTGAACATGTCTGTAATGGTGTGTTGATATTTGGTCTGGACTGATTTTACTCTCCAGTAAGAGTTAGAGTTCTGTATACTTTCCAATAAAGTCTTATATTAGTCTATTCCTTAGTTACCAAACGTATGCTGTTGTTATTTTATTTAGGGCTACATTTTGTTTTATTACACTCCTCTAATGAACATTCAGGAGTGTGTGCGTACTTTAGCGGGCGTGCGATGTCATCAGTGTGTCCGCTCAAGGGTGTCAGGTGTGTGTTATCTGGGTCATGGCCTCCGGGAGCTCTTCCACAGCAGTGCCCGTTAGTCCGTCCTGCTCTACTGCTGTAAATCACTCACTAAACAGTGCTGCATTCTGGGGGAAAAATCAATTATTTGACCCCACGTACATTTCACAGTGCATTTTAACATGCTGTAGTGAATTAAATCCTGCCAGGGACAAAAAACGCTATTTATGGTATTCCCACGATGACCTTCCTTGTGCCAAACTGCAGACGGTGAGTGTAACGCGCCCGGTAAGCCCACCTCTCTCTCTCCGCTCAAATCTCCTTTAATGCACTATAGGTGCCGCACGCTGACCCTGGGGAGAACTCCCCTCTGTTCACCGCACCGAGCGACCTCTTCGCCAGCTGATGACAGGGACTTGACAGCTTTAATGAAAGCTGATTACCGGGAGGCATCCATTAATTTGTCCTTAATCACGACAAAGAGAGAGGCAGCACTTAACAGCTGTGAAATGGCAGTCGCTATTCGGAAATGAGGCGCGGGAAAGGGAAAAAGGACGAGGACGAGGGGTTAGCGCCTTCGCTGTCATTACCTGTCCGCTATTGTAGTGCTCCTCCACCTGGCTTAGCTGCCGGTAACTTTATAGCGTCGTATTTGTCCGTCAATTCACCTGGACTCTTTGTGAGAGAGATCGACGGTGGAGAGACCCGTGGTGGTGGATGGTGGCGGGGGAAAGGGAATTGGTTAGCGGTAACTGTTGCAAAGCTCTTGTGATCCAGGTGAGAAGCTGACAGTAACAGGTTTAAGCGCACCCTATTTATCTGCTGCGTGTGAGGGATTGAGCTCTGATCCTGGATAGACTAAAGGAAAACAGGAAGTCCATCGGTGCTGGGGTGTTAGCCAAATAAAAGCACACCACTGACCTTTCACTAACAAAGGCCAGGAAAAGGGAGGAAACGTGAACAAGTGTAGGCCAAAAGATGCCTCCTGTTACCATGTGCCTCTCAGATGCAACAGTCAGTTATGGAAGGACACCAAATGTCAGGATTATGAAAAGAATACGCTCAGTCACGGAGCGCTGATCAATGGTCCGTTTCTAAGGAACCTAAAGCCAAGACTGCTAATGAATATTGTGCTGAGCTCCATCCAAATAGCCTTGTTATGTACAAACATTACAAGGCATCTCTAAGCCAATATTTGTGTACTGTCTGCAGTATTCAATAGCGGCCCTACTATACGAACCGCCCTACACTGTTTGAGTGGCTAATAGGTTTTATAGGACCCCTGGGAGTGTAAACGCATTGTGACTGTCACGAGGGCCTGTGAGCTTCCAGCGCAGAAAAACAAACTGAAACGAGACAAGGTGGATTTCGCGTTCTTGTAATTATCTCATTGTGTGGCGCTTGGGCAAGGAGATGGCCTCCATGTTATAAAGATGCAAAGGGAGAAAGAGAGCCTGCTAGTGTGCCACACACCCTCCACAATGACGGCACGCGCTAAATACACTGAATTCGCGAAATGCCAGCGCGCGCCAGCACGACGAAGGAGAAAATTCCGCTAGCTGGCAGCCGCCGGCACCCGCCGCGCCGTTACCTTTTATTACCGTCGTAATTAGCGACCCGCGGTGCCAGGCTGGTGGAGAAAGAGGCTTTTTGAAGTCATCCGCTCGCAGGGCGTCAGGAGGGACCGAGAGGAGGATCCAGAAAACGTTCAATTAATGGGGAAGAGAAAGCTGAGCTCGGAGCCGGAATAATATGACAAACAAGCCAGAACATTTCGTTTGGCGTCGTTTGAATTAATCAGTCAAACGGCAGTGAACGCGTTGGGCAAGCAGACGTTTGAGTCATTTTAGAGGGCCTGATGGGGGACAGTGATTAAATTAAGGAGCTCTCAAAACGTAACCAACGTGTCAGAGGGAAGAGACAGGCCTACGATGTCAGCAACGCTCGAAAGAAGAGCCCAATAGACACTGACAAGCAAATAGTCTGATGGTGTCTTTGGCCACTCTTAGTACAGAGCTAATTGCCTCGTTAATGATTGACAGAGCAAGTGCTTGTGATTGCCTATGACCATGAAACAGTCATACAGAGGTTTAGGGCTACCCCTAACACCAAGAACAACACGCATAAACCACCGTGTAGCTTTCATGCCAGTAGAGAAAACTATGTCAAGCTGAGCTGTTTAAACTCTATCCCAGATAAAATGTAGGTCTATAAACGAGTTATTCCATGTATTGGTTGCATCGTCACAGGTAAAAAACAACAAATGCACTAGTCAGATGTTGAGTTATCTTTTAACTTTATTTATTTCCAAAGTTGACCGAGAAGCTCTAAAGGTTACTGATCCATTCTGACATACACAAACAAATATGGATGGTTATCCTAGATAAACAGATGAGGGCAAATTATACCACACGCCTTATCATTCTGTGAGGAAAATTAATTATTACAAAAAATGAATCATTACTCAGCTCATTGACATTAATTATGCTTGATTCGTTCACTACTAGCTTCAGTTATGATTAAAAGTGCCTGCTTAGGTAAACACATTTCCTAATGTTGCTTCTCTCTGTCTCTGTCTCTCTCTGTCTCTCTCTCTCTCTCTCTCTCTCTCTCTCTCTCTCTCTCTCTCTCTCTCTCTCTCTCTCTCTCTCTCTCTCTCTCTCTCTCTCTCTCTCTCTCTGTATTATTTTGAAATAGGCTAGAGGATTAACTGTAGGTTATATGCTAACAAACTGCATGCAAAGGGCTCTGAGTTCTATTCTCAGTCTTGATCACAAACCTCATCATATTATGAACAAACATATTTGCCATCAGTAACTGAACTCCTGACTAGGTCGAGGGCAATATTTGCCTCTTTATTTTTTTCTGCACGCATTTGGTAGACCCACCTCCATGTTTCTCTCTCTCTCTATGTCTCTCTCTCACACATACAAGTTATGCTCCAAGCGCACTTGAGGACCCAGTAAGCCACTTAAGCCCTGTTACCATGGCATCCTCACAGAGGCTTTTCGTCAGCCTGCTGAGGTGTTGCTTCTGTGGCTGAAATCTGAGTTTGCACCTCAAATATTAATGAGCTAATTACATGAGCATACACCACGGCTGCTGTTTAGAAACACTGGATAATGACGCCTATTTACATAAGTTAATTACGAGAAACTGGGAAGTTAATACGCTATGTTATTTATGTATTTTTCAACTGTGCTAGACTGAATATTATGAATAGGAAATAGACTGTTTAAAAATGACCTTAAATACATAAACAGCTATTTAGCTCTTTTATTTACAGACCTTTCAGTTATTTTTAATCATTACTGGTTTGGGAGCTGCCCAAGATGGATGATGAAGTGTGTGTGTGTGTGTGTGTGTGTGTGTGTGTGTGTGTGTGTGTGTGTGTGTGTGTGTGTGTGTGCCTGTATGTGTGTGTGTGTGTGTTTGTGTGTGTGTGTGTGTGTGCATTGTTGCAAAGATGAAATGCCTATACCTCTACAGAATTCATATACATTAACTCCAGAAATACACATACACTCTCACTGGGAGAAGTGAGGGGGTAGAAGGCGAGGGAGGGCGCTACCCCTACGGAGGCCCCCATGCTGTGAACCCAGGCATTACATGTGAGGCAGCTTGAGACAATACACCCCCCCACCACCACCCCACCCTGCTAAGTTTGCAAAGTCCAATTTTTCAGCTAATACGGAGGTCGCGGCAGTGGCACGGAGGGCCTGGTAGGACATAATGGCTACGGAATTGTAAATATTGGTTGAAGACAGACCCAAATGGAGGGGCAGGCACAGAGAAATTTCCATTGAGTGTGCGGCACCTCCACTGGAGGCTTTTGCTGCGGTGGAATAGATTTTCCATTCTAGTGTGTCACATTAGATTTTCGGAGGTGCTGGGTGGCAGGTACATGGCATTAGTAACACTTTAGCACGGTAATGAACCTTTTTATTTATCCATTGCTGCTCTCATGAATGCATAAGGAGGCTCTCAGCTGCCCCCCACCCCAGGAGAGGGGCAGAGTGTGGGAAAGCATGCCGACGGCCTTTGGAGCATCTCCCACTAAATGGAGGATAGGGACCAGGGGACTAAAGGCTATAGGCATGACTGTGGAAACCTTAAATACACAAGATAAATACACACACACATGTACTCGCACACATTAGCGCACCTTCACCGCAGTGCCCAGGGGTGCTGATCCGACACTGTATTTATACACTCACTTACGGTCCTCTACTCCATCGGCACACCTGACAGCCACTTAAGCAACACATCACTCAGAGGAGCTCCAGCCCTTAGGCAAAAAGGGGGAAAACACAGTGGGAAGAAAATGGTAGTCCATCTGGGTTGTCTGTCGTGCCTACAGGCTGCTGGCCAACCAAAGCAAATGCTTCTTTAGAGGTTCTTATTCTTATGTGCAGTTTTTTTATATTGCAAATTTTCACAGACCTTAAGTTGATATTTGAAACACTAGTCATTTTTGCAGGCACAAATGAATGCACACGTGCATGAATGCACACACACACGCACACACACATGCACACACACACACGCGCACGCACGCAAAAGCACACGCACGGACATGCACGCGCGCACACACACACACACACACACACACACGGACAGACCATCAGATGTGGACATGAGTCCAGTGGCCCAGTGAAGCCATGACATAGTTTCACAGAAGCATTTAACTCCATGTAATTTTCCTGCACTGGGCTCTCAGATGCCTAGGGTCCTTTCCACCAGTTAAGCAGACATGGATTGGCACCTTAGCCCACTGTGGCCTTTTACAACTACAATGTTTATTTAAATGCATCGGCTCCATTGATTCAATCTTGCTGCAGTAATGAATTTTCCATTTGAACATTTTCACTTAACAATAATGAGAAGAATGAATTGATCAGTTTTCTTCCTGACCATGATATATGTGACATTTAATTTGAGATGGGAAAAAATAGTATCTCACATTAAATGTGACAATAAACACCAACATCAGAACACCAACAACTAGCATCATCATTTGAATTTCAGAAGTGGATCTGATCGTTTTCATTGGTCATTAACTCTCCGGCTAGTTGCAGACCCTCCAGCTCACTGCGGTGTTCCTCTGGAGGTCACCTCCCCATACCTCCACTCTGTGTCCCTTCCCAGAGTTCACTGAGGCAGGGCAGCAGCCTGGCTGGGGCCCCGTGCTCACCCCCAGCATCCTGCCCACTCATTTCCCTCTTTCATCTTTGGTGTGAAATTGTTGCTGGTGTGCTACTGACCCACAGCATTAAGAGGTCGGCTATTGAAATCTGATGTGTGCCTCTCGGTCGAGAGGATCCCACAGATTGGAGGGGGAAAGGAAGATGGGGGAGATCAGACTTTAATGGGCTCTCTCTGGGCATTGTAGTGTCAGTGCCTGTAGCACATATTGTCTGGTCATATGATCGGGCCGCGGGGGAGGGTGCACTCTGGTGACCTGTAATAACACCACTAGTCTTTGCTTTCTACTTTAACTGTTGTTAGCTTCGCTGCACTTTTCTTGCATATATAAACATGCTGTCTTTCAAAAGGTTTAGAGACACATTGCAGGTAATGTTAGATTTTCTTGTAAGAAAAAATACCTGCAAAATGCTAGCATAAAACAGCTAGTTGCTAAGCATCACACCCATCAGTGCTTTTGTTTTAGTAAACTGAAAATCAGAGCAGTAGTATGTACTTTAGTTACAGAATAATAATATAAACAGAACATGTGCCATGGGTTTCCTCAAAACAAACCTATTGTCGTTTTTATAGTGCTGAAATGTTTACTTATTGCACACCAACAAAGAAAAGTTTCAAAGATTAAAAACTCATTTCAAACATTAAAAACATTTTGAAAACCATTATTAATGTGGACCATGTATATGTTCCTAACATAGAGGGCAGGAGACTTTTTCAAATGGTTTAAAACAAATTATAAAACAATGTTTTATTGTGGTGTTTATGCACGGACGTAATTTTGGGGGGGGGGACGGGGGGGACATGTCCCCCCCACTTTTTCAAAAGCCGGTTTTGGTCCCCCCCAGTTTTTACAGTTAAAACCAAATATTTAAATAGCGACAAATCCATGTCCCCCCCACTTTTGAAATCAAAATTACGTCCATGTGTTTATGATTTATATTTGTACTGCATATGCTTGTAATAAAGTGCAAATCTAAATGTGTAAAAACTAGCTGTATAAATATGTTGTCATTTTTTATGCTATTATATGAAAAACGTGTTAAATAAGGCAGTGTTTACAGCAAGCTCATCAAAAAACACAAACAAAACAAATCAAAGAAAACAAAACAAAGTTGTAAATGTGAATCTTGCCAAACTTTGAGTCCCTGAAACCAAACGCACATTCATGTATCATTTATTCACAACACAGAAAGAGAGAAAGCATGTGCGGTGGGGGGCGTGGGCGAAGGGGGGTGGGTGGTACTGTCAGAGAAGCAGATAACTGCAAGATATGATTCTCCTGATAAGGGCCCATAATTTGGCTTTTAGAGATAGCTGCAGGGCTCACAGACCTGAACTATGCTGATTTACTGTGTGTTTGGCTGTGTACAAATGTACAAACGTGTTTGTGTGTGTGTGTGTGTGTGTGTGTGTTTTATTCTTCTTTTCCTTCACATTTTTTATCTCACCCATTGAAGAGCTTTTCATCTCTGATGATTTTCGCTTCGTTTTATGTTTTTTTTGCCCCCAGAAGGTGAGATCACACACCCACAGGAGCCAAGAGTGGCATGTTTTAAAGCGATGGACAAAATACAAATATTTGAAAATGTATTTCATGGTAATTATGTCAAGTTTCATGGCCTCGGCACAGTACTGAGGCACAGCCTGGATGCCTTAATTTGTATAGAAATTGTAATCATTTGTTCATTTCAAGGTGAAAATTGCATTTTTTAATTTAAATTGTATCCTGCATGATAGGCTATTATCTAGAAAAATTGTCTCTGTGTATGGTGGTCTATGCCCAGGAGTCACGCTTGTTAAGGGCTCACTCCCTTTCAGAGAGGGCTTATGTACATCTCCCTAACAAAACCCGGGTTTGTTCTTCACTTAGGGTCTCCCCTGTCTGGAGCTCATTTCCATTTTAGTTATTAATATTAATTAGTCTGCATGCCGAGCCAAGATTTTATATGTAAATCAAAACTGGTCTTCTCTGCGATTCTTATCACAGCTGAGTGTCTCTTAGATTTTCAACTTCAGTTGCTGTTTTTCCCTTCCTTATCTACTGAGAAGGAAAGATAGGTGTGTGTGTGTGTGTGTGTGTGTGTGTGTGTGTGTGTGTGTGTGTGTGTGTGAATGTGAGTGAAGGAAGAAGAAAGAAAGAATCTATATGAAATGCAAAAGCTGGTCATGTTCAGAACTTGTTTTGCAAAGTTATGACAGATATTCCAAGGGCAAAGTGAAAACATGTTATGACAATCAAGAGTCTTCTGTAAAGGAGAAAGTGATTTAAGTAGTGTCTTTGGTACCTGGATAAGATTTAAGGATGGGGACAAACCAATCAGAAACATTGTCTTTTATGATCCACCCTGAATGGCAGACATTCAAAATGAATCAGCTTGAATCAGAATCTTAATTCCACTTGCTTCCCAGAATTCCTTTAGCACATGATTAGAGCCATATTTTCTAAAAGCTAAATTAAGTAGTAAAAATGGAATATGTTCCTTTCAGATGAAAAAATCTCCTACTGCCAGACACGAGAATGAAATCCCTGCTTACAGAGACCTCCATTCTCGCAAAGCTGGAGTCAGAGTGGGAAGTCAGACAGGCCACGGCACAGGTACATTATGTATCCTGGAATAATTACAGGATTTAGGGAATTATGGGCCGTAAATGCTTTCAGTGTGACAGCCATGAGAGTCGGATGCAGAGACATATCCGTCATAAGCCCGGGAAAGAAGACCGGAGGTCTAATATGGCTGGATAATTCTCACCATTGCCGAGATATATGGAACATGTATATGTTCAGTCTTCACCCTTTGGTTCTTGCTTTTTTGCTAGTTTTTTGCTAGTTGTTGTTGACATTTCTGCTATGATTCAATATTAAATGCATAACAAAAATGCTAATGATTCTACTCCAGTAATGCAAAATGAAAAAGTGTTAAAGAGTACCCATAAGTTTACCACACAGACCACCTTTGCATTTCTGGGTCAAGAATTGCTTTGTTGAACACACAGGGCTGGTGTGCCACTATTTCCATTCCATGAGGTGAAATGCCAATCGTCCACACCTCACAATTTACCCACATGTGCAAAAGTTCACATCAGGAGATCGGAAACTGGAGCAGTAATGACTTCATTAAACCACCTTCACTGAACTCCATTTTGAGTCCAGCTCTCTCAGGTCCTGGCCAATCATGCTGGCTCGGGTGCCTCATTCTCCATGCCTGTCCAGTGCTGCTTCCTGGCACTTATTTTTTTCACCAGTGCCCGCTTTTCTTCATTAGATCCAAATCAAGGTCCCCTTCTCTCTCCCTCTCTCTCACGCGAGTGGCACACTCTCGAGGCTCAGCCCACGCCACAGGCCTGCCTCCCAGGAGATAGCAGCTCCACTGCGAGCGTCGCTCTCTCCTCTTGAAGCTCAGGAGTGATATTTCCATCCCTCTGATCTAAACAAGCCCATTACTGACAGGACACAGGGCCCCAGCCACTTGGAAGAAGCCGGAGAGCTAAGCTAGCGTGGCACCTCGCCACCTCCGCCGGCCGCACGTCTAAGTGCAAGCGACCGCTCAGAGTCCTGTGAGGCAGTGGCACTCTTTTTTTTATCAGAACCTTTGCAGGAGAGGCGAGCGGAATTGGCTCTTGTGGGTTCTGTTTATCCTTCCGCCTGTGCTCAATCAATTACGGCATCAAAGGAGGTGGAGAGGAGAGTGGAGCAATGGCGGAGCATGGCAGAGTGGTGCGCCTCCTTGTAGGGGAGGAACAGAGGGAAGAAGAGAGAAGAGGAGAGGACGTTGGGGGTGGAGGCCTCAGGATGCACGTTAGAGCAAAAGGGACAACCAGAACACATACTTGGGCCTAATCCTAGACACAGCGGAACAGAAAGCAGGAAAAAGAACAGTTGGATGTGCCACACAGAAACAGAAGCACACACATACATACAACCACACTTGAAGGACTGACCATAACTCAGAAACTGTACAAATAGATCGGGACATCAACACACAAATTCATCCGAGTATTATACCATTAAATCAGAATGAGTGATGTCTTACAACACACTGCCGTTTTATTAGCAATCTATTTTCCCGATCCATTTCCACAGAGGTATACATCATGTCTGATGCAGGGTTATCTACAAGAGATTACTGTAAATGAGTGATTAACACATCATTACCACCTACCATCCACAGATGCCATACATGTACTGCATACCCATTTGGCATGCCATTAGAAAAATGCACTTAGTGGTGATCGCATTATATGTGTGTTAAATGCATGGCAGCTGAGGCCTACACCCCAGAGTACTGGAATTCCTTGGTGTGCTCGGCATATCTGAGCGGTCTGGGGCGACTGCTGTCCCTGGCACCAGACCACGATGAGTGGAGACGGGCCAAGCCAGACAAATGTTAGTGGAGAGGGATTTCAGTGCTGGACACTGGTGCGATGAATAGCTTCCCACAGCTGTGCACAGCAGTGTTCCGGATCTGTTCCTCCAGCCCGTTTAGAAGCGCGCAGATAGTGGTCGAGACGGGAGGTCCCAAAATGAAATGCGTGGAAAACAAACGGCGTCAGGCTCGTAGGAGATCATCGTAACTTAAGAACCACGTCAGGAATCAGCAGAATGGCTGCGGTGCTGAGCCGTGGTGTAACTACTGGGGAGACTGGGGGGCATTCACGCAACGACTGGTACTTTCCATCAGGGCTTCTGCCAGGCATCTATATTTGACGAATGAACCCTTCACCTCCAACAGTGTGCCTCACCGTAGGGCCTAAACACACACTGCTTTCACACCCTCATGTTCATTCATGCTGCTCTCATTCACAATGTGTCTCATTCACACTAGACGATTCTTAAACCGATCTTTCAAACAGATTTTTTATTATGATATTTTAATTAATATGTTTAATAGAGCATTTTATCATTGTTATAAAATATTTATATTGCATAGTAAAGGGAAAATCATATTTGGCCAGTAGCTTGTTAGCTAAATATATTTACTGAAATTCCAAATAGGTAGTCTATAAGAAATGTTTTCTGAATTTTTATGTATTCTTTTAAAATATTTTTATGTGGAGTACTGGTGAGATCTGCTGTGAAGATCTGCACATAAATCCCCCCTTCCAAATGATAATGGATAATTGTGTGGTAGCTCAAATCAATCAAGAGTCATGCCCTAACCATCTCTTTCTCTCATGGTTCAGCATGCTAGAGATTTCCGCCTTTGCAAACAGCAAAAGTGTTTGATATATATTTATAAACTATAAATTTAACGGTTAAATTATGTAAAAACATATGTTAATGTGAATAATAAAAAAGAAAAAAGAATAATAAAAAAGGTTGCACAGATGTTATAAACTGATTCATTTTAAATGCTTAAATGCTTGTTATGTTTATATTGGTTGAAGGTAGTGCCCTTTGATGGACTGGCTCCAGATTTGGTTCCAACTCCTCCAGAGTTTACAAGATTAATGAATGAATATTAACATTAAAATATAAAGAAAATGTAATTATCAGTTTATTATCAATTATCCTCATATTATCAGTCATCAGCTGACCCATAGTATACCCATTGTAATTACTTTTTATTATTAATTTTAGCATTCTATGAAAACCATGATTGATTGGATAAATAACATTTCTTCAACATAATTCATTAAAAGCTGTTAAAAGTAATAACACACCCAAGTCTTGACTGTTTCAGAGCTTTAATTGGTAACATTTACGCCAGTGTTACAGGAAAGACACCAACAGGCTGAAGGTAGTAAATACCAAATACAAGTTTCCCACTACGCTACTACGTCATAGAGCAGAATAAATTATACCATGAGAATGTACACATACATGCTGAACAGAAATGGAAGAAAACACAGGGAGAAGGAGTGAGCGGTTTCAGAGTTTAGGGGCTCACAACAGGGCTGGCGATGTTGAGTAATACACTTTAGAATATCCAAATATTTATTAATGTTTGTATTAGCCAAAGTTTGTTCTACACTAGAAGCACTTTACTTGGTATACACATGCTTAGGTCAGTGCAGATCTTGTAAGCCTGTTTCTTAAGTTAAGCCCAAAGGAGGTTTGATTGTGATTACCCCGGTAGCATGGCGGATTACTGTGCTCCCCTGCAAACTCATTGGTCCAATAGAAAGCCGAGTCATGACTTTCTGATGAGTCATCACTCCTTTAGCATGAAAAGTCTGTATCATCTAAATTCTATTCACATATTTGTTTCAAGAAGAATAATCTGAGCGGTTTTCAACAAGGAGACAATACTCCATCTGTGGTCAATGGTGGTCAAATGTCAAAAATATGTTTCACAATTTTTTGGGAATTGAATTTTGATCTTAACAGGAACCAAAGATAATACACTCCTGTGTGTTCTAGTAGTGAATAATACATATCAATTAAAAGCAAAGGAAGAGAAACCAGGAAACACAAAAAGGAAAAGAAATACATTATAAGACAGATCCCTTATTTCATCTACCACTGAACATCATCTTTGTTTTAGTATAAAACATACTCTTTATAAACAAACAATAAACAATCTGGTCTACTGTACAATTCCATTTATAAGCAACTAAACTGACTGTGTTGCAGTGTGAACTAATAGGGCTACACAAAGATTGAAAATTCACAATTTTTTTAAAAGAATTTTGTACATGTGGATAAATGCAGGGGATTATCAGTTGAAGGAGAGTATGGATGTATGGAGGTCAGACAAACAGCACAAAAGAGGCAGAGTACTTGCCCCATGAGAGATGAAAAGAGAAAGAAAGAAAGAAAGAAAGAAAGAAAGAAAGAAAAAGAAAAAAACAGAGTTATGAGTGAGAGGTTGATGTTGTGTTACATGTGTCCCTTATCTGTTGTAAGGATTATTTGATTTGCCAAAATGCATGTGAATGCCACAGCCAGCTCTAATCTTCCCAGGGAGGGTAGGGGGTGATGGGAGTGCTTATAGGGTAGGGGGTGATGGGAGTGTTTTTAGGGTAGGGAGTGATGGAAGTGCTTATAGGGTAGGGGATTATGGGAGTGCTTATAAGGTAGGGGTGATGGGAGTGTTCATAAGGTGGAGGGTGAAGGGAGTGTTTATAGGGTAGGGGTGATTTGAGTGTTTATAGGGTAGGGGTGATGGGAGTGTTTATAGGGTATGGGGTGATGGGAGTGTTTATTGGGTGGGGGTGATGGGAGTGTTTATAGGGTAGGGGGTGATGGGAGTGTTTATAGGGTAGGGGTGATGGGAGTGTTTATAGGGTAGGGGTGATGGGAGTGTTTATAGGGTAGGGGGTGATGGGAGTGTTTATAGGGTAGGGGGTGATGGGAGTGTTTATAGGGTAGGGGGTGATAGGAGTGTTTATAGGGGAGGAGATTGTGGGAGTGTTTATAGGGTAGGGGTGATGGGAGTGTTTATAGGGTAGGGGTGATGGGAGTGTTTATAGGGTAGGGGGTGATGGGAGTGTTTATAGGGTAGGGGGTGATAGGAGTGTTTATAGGGGAGGAGATTGTGGGAGTGTTTATAGGGTAGGGGTGATGGGAGTGTTTATAGGGTAGGGGGTGATGGGAGTGTTTATAGGGGAGGAGATTGTGGGAGTGTTTATAGGATAGGGGGTGATGGGAGTGTTTATAGGGTAGGGGGTGATGGGAGTGCTCCCTGGCTGTGTCAGTATTCCACTTATAACAGGTTTGTGAGAGACACAATGTTTACCATTGATTTAAATCAAACTGCGATTTAACTTTAAGGCAGAATTTAGGGGATTGTGGACTTTGGTCTTCTTCTGCAACTAATAAACTAAAATGCACAATTTTCTCCTGTCCTCTTGCATTTTACCTGCTGGATGGCTAAGAACAGTGAGTAGTGATGGGAGGTTTGGGTGCTGGGTACAGAGAGGCATCTGTCTGCTCAGAGGAAGGTGATCTCCGTGAAACACCCCTAGCCAGATGTTTCACAGAGTGGCCAAGTTGGTACGGAATGTCAAGCGAAATATGAAAGTACAGAAGGTCGAATTGTTCAGGAACACAGTAGCCCAGGGATCCAGGAACGTGGAAAGAACATGGGCCACGTGTTTCGCAGCACACACACACACACACACACACACACACACACACACACACACACACACACACACATACACACACACACACACACACACACACACACACACACACACACGTGCACCCGCGCGCACAGACACACACACACACACACACACACACTGCTAGCAAGCGCTTCACATTAAGACTTCACATTCAAAGTGGGAGAGCAAGGAAATAATGCTACAGGTGTATTAAGAGAGCAAAGGAAATACAATAATCATAATTACAACAACTATGGAGCAGATAATTATAAGAACAATATCAATAGAAAAAAAACATTATCATTAACAATTTTAGCTCATTGAACTCATAGACAATTATATACAGCAAGGTGGGAATACAGCTGGAATTGGCTCCGAAGAGGTTGGAATTCTTGCTGATCACAGCAGTCATGGAAGTGCCTGTGGCCATTTGCTCTGTGCTCTCCAAGAGGAAATGAGGAAGAGGAGGAGCACAAGGGGCAGTGTGCCCGTGTGGAGAAGCATGGAGGTAACATCTCAGAGGGGCGTTCACTCATATAGCAGGACCCGCAGAGGGTGAAGCACTGCCTCCGCACACACACATGCACACGCGTGATGGAGGATTCGAACTGGTACTGGATATACCTGTGCATGGGTGGAGTGTGAGAGTGTGTGTGTGTGTGAGCTGCTAGGGTGGGGGCAGTTGTCAGTAGGCCTGTCCTGTCTCCACCTGTAGCAGCCCCAAAACAGCGGAGTGGTCGGCCAGCTTCATCCGCCTCTGGGTGGACAGGCTCACGTTCTTAGCCAGGTAGTCCACTGCACCTGCGTATTACACACACACACACACGCACACACGCACACACACACACACACACACACACACACACACACACACACACACACACACACAGTTGAGTAGGGAGTAGTCACAGTTCTCAATGTACATGACACAACTGCACAAATGCTACTAAATATACTGTATACTGTATGCACTGCCTTCATCGGTATAACAATTTGTGCTGTGTGAATGAATGAATAACGAATGAATAAAACCACAAAACTGCACATGTAGTTTTGTTCTGAGTCTATTCCTAGTGATGATCCTAGTCCTGAGTAGAAAGTCAAGGTGTCATGAAGTATGTGTGTGTGTGTGTGTGGTGTGTGTGTGTGTGTGTGTGTGTGTGTGTGTGTGTGTGCGTGTGTGTGTGTCACTCTTTATTACTCTTGGCATCTCAGATTTCATGCCTCATACACTCTTCATCCCCACCCTCTTTTTCCTCATCAAGCTCCTCTCATTCATCCTGCAGTCATTAAGAAGCCTGCGTCACTCAATCTCTCTGATTATAAACCTGACACCCGCCCGTCAGCTCAACCCCATCAGGCCCTGCTCCTTCATACTGATCCAACCATAACTCCTGTACACACACACACACACACACACACACACACACACACACACACATGCGCACACACGCGCACACACACACACACACACACACACACACACACACACACACACACACACACACACACACACACACACACACTGTTGCACATCACTGAGGAGTGCTGCTGTTTGCCCTCATAACAACATCAGCCACTGATTATGCTAATTTAATCAATCAGTCCTTTCCTGCCCTGCAGCATGTGTCCATGTGCGTGTGTGAGAGACGGGAGAAAGGTGGTTAAGAGGACAGGGTTCCCTCGGGGCGCCAGGCCTGCCTTTGAAGTGGCCCTGTGCCCACTTGCCCAGTGCGGCAGAGCTGGGTGTGACTAACCAGGAGGCCCTGGGCCACAGGCGAGCTCTTTATCAGGAGCATGTGTCTGCTCTGGGGGCCACAGGGGTCTCATCGGGGGTGGGGGTGGTGGTGGGGGGTGGTGGTGCTTACACACCGGTTGTCCGGAACTCACCACCTTGACTGTCGCCAAAGGAGGCAATCTGATTTCATGTTGGCCTAAACCAGTGATGGCCTTCATCAGGTGAAAGGTCACCAAATTAAAACCCTTTGCTGACTGATTCACCCAAGAAGAATAACCACATGTGAAAGGTGATGCACAGAAACTCTCTCTACACATACGCCCTGCTTATGACACAGAGTAATACAAACTCAGGCTATAGGATAGTGCTAATACCTGTATTGTTGGAGAATGTCTAAATGTTTGCTGTAAATGTTTCTAAGGCAACTCTTCACAGTATAAACACTATAAATAAATATTTGCTGGGTGATAGCCACAATTAACAGTGATTAATAAAGGATCTATCTACAAGCAATTTTTGGCATCCAAGTCAGGTTAAACCTCTAATCTCTAATTTGCCAAATCAAATCAAACTTGCATTAACACATTCCCCATTTCCCTAACACATTTACTTTTTCAAAAGCACACAAAGTAATGTGGTTAGAGCTGGACTTACTCTGGCCGTACTGGCTGTACTGGTAACCAGCAGCAACAGGGTCCACGCTGTAACTGGTGGCGCTGTAGGTGGGTGGGCAGTAGGACTGGGACGAGGCCAGGCTGTCGGCGCTCTTGATGGGATCGGACCGCTGGCTGCAGCTGGCTGAGATGGGGTTGGTGGTGTCAAGGCCGCCGTGCAGGGGGGAGATGGAGAAGTCGTGCTGAGGCTGGGAGGGCACAGCGCTGGGGTTACTCAGTATACTCATCACCTGCAGAGCGTGGAGAGAGAGAGGAGGAGAGTAAGAGAGAGAAGCGCTGGGGTTACTCAGTATACTCATCACCTGCAGAGCGTGGAGAGAGAGAGGAGGAGAGTAAGAGAGAGAAGCGCTGGGGTTACTCAGTATACTCATCACCTGCAGAGGGTGGAGAGAGAGAGGAGGAGAGTAAGAGAGAGAAGCGCTGGGGTTACTCAGTATACTCATCACCTGCAGAGCGTGGAGAGAGAGAGGAGGAGAGTAAGAGAGAGAAGCGCTGGGGTTACTCAGTATACTCATCACCTGCAGAGCATGGAGAGAGAGAGGAGGAGAGTAAGAGAGAGAAGCGCTGGGGTTACTCAGTATACTCATCACCTGCAGAGGGTGGAGAGAGAGAGGAGGAGAGTAAGAGAGAGAAGCGCTGGGGTTACTCAGTATACTCATCACCTGCAGAGGGTGGAGAGAGAGAGGAGGAGAGTAAGAGAGAGAAGGAGGGAGCAAGAGATGGAGAGAGAGAGGAGAGTGAGAGATAGAGAGAGAAGATTAAACAGACAGAAAGGGATGAAGAGATGAAGAAAGAGATGGTTAGGTCATAACTTTTTATTGATTTGAGTGACCTGATCATTTGGTCAGAGCCAGGAATAAACTGGACCTCATGACAGAGATTATTCTTCCTCTGTATTCAGAGTCCTCTTAGTGTTCAGTGAGAGAGAGAGAGAGAGAGAGAGAGAGAGAGAGAGAGAGAGAGAGAGAGAGAGAGAGAGAGAGAGAGAGAGAGAAAGAGAGAGCCAAGTGAGTCGAAAAGAGTGCCAGCCAGACAGCATGACCAGTGAGGACTTCTGGACTGACTAAGAGGGCCTGAGGGAGGAGAGGAGAGAGAATGAGTGGAAGAAGAGAAGGTGTAGGCCAGGCCCCTCACTCCCCATCAGTGGTGTGAGCCAGCCCCCTGTCCCAAGGGCTCCAGTAGAACACGCACTGAGGGAGACCCTAATCATGCCTGTCAGGCCTCCCCTGAGCCCAGCACTCATGAATAACAATCAGGCAGGAGTGTGAGCGCAGGCCCAGACCTGTGTAACCACCACGCGCCGCTCCGGACCCGACCTAGGCCAAAGCGCTTTACATAACCCATCACCACACAAACCCGCCTCAGCTCAGTTTCCCATTCATCCTGCTTTGTTCGATGAATAATTTGAACGTGATGAGAACAGGGATGCTTCACATTAACTCCCTGAACTTCACTGACTTTGCAGGGTCATTTATTTAATGAACTTTATCAAATCTGTCATATATCACTGAATGTTGAAAGTGGGTAAGAGATGTTCCAATGCTGAAAATCCACAGTGTATGATGTATGGGTGAGTAGTATGATGGAGGTGGGTACTGAGGTCAAATGATGCCAGATGCGGGAGAGGAAGCACTGAAATGTGGGTAAAATGTTCAGGTAGGCCAATAACACTGGAACTGTTCTACAAACAAGACAATAAATCTTTA
Organism: Brachyhypopomus gauderio; assembly: GCF_052324685.1. NCBI lineage: Eukaryota > Metazoa > Chordata > Actinopteri > Gymnotiformes > Hypopomidae > Brachyhypopomus > Brachyhypopomus gauderio. The sequence goes on along the minus strand of NC_135211.1, from coordinate 9,446,618 downwards.
ACGTGCATTACACATCTGAGCATTTTTTAGCATTTTATGGGACTGGAATCCTGGGACGTGAGGTGTAGTGAGGGAGAGAGAGAGCTCAGGAAGGCAGGAAGAGGCACAAGATAGAGGCACGGAATCTCACACCATCCCCTCGGACTTTCTCTCCCCACATCAGGTTTGCGTTGTGTCTTGCTACGCTATGTTGGCCTTTGACCTCAATGGCTGCTAAACCAATTAGTGCATCACGATGCTCGTTAAACACACACTCACGCAGACCCAACCTGTATGCACTTCTCACCGCCACACACTGCCCTCGTTCAGCCCGGTCCGAGTTAGTTTAACCGCAGATCTCCACACTGACTATGCCATGCAAAATAGCCTGGAGGACGGAAAAAACATAGTGCCTGAGTGCCTTTGTGGTGGTGCATGCAGACGGCCCTGAGACACAGCAGGCCTGCACCACAGCAGATGGAATCACATTGTGATTAACGCAGTCACGTTGTGATTTGACAACTGCTTCTCCCAGGAAATGTGAAGCACTTGAGGAACATCAGAAACATAAAGCTGGTTAGCCACTTCCTCATATTAATTCTATCAGTGTGGAGGCCCCCTCAGCTCCTTCCTGACTCATCCACTCTCAGACACACACACACACACACACACGCACACACACACATGCACGCACACACACTCACAAACACACACGCGCACACACACGCACACACACACACACACACACACACAACACACACACACACACACACACACACACACACACACACACACACACACACACACTCGCAGAGTCCACATGTGACATGGATCCATAAGCTGGAGCTTCATGGCCCCTGCCTTAACTGCTCCACATATGATGTGCCCATATGGATTAGAGATTCATACATTTCCTGATTAAAATGGAGTAGTGAGTGGAAGAGCTCAAGTAGCCCTTGTAGCACTGCAACAATGGCCAAGAATGGAGGACCTTGGGGGTGGGGAAGTAGGTGAGGGTAGAGGAAGAAGCGAGGGTGTGGGAGGTGGTGAGGGTGGGGGAGGAGGTGAGGGTGTGGGAGGAGGTGAGGGTGGAGGAGGAGGTGAGGGTGTGGGAGGTGGTGAGGGTGGAGGAGGTGGTGAGGGTGTGGGAGTGTTGGGGGTGGTGAGGGTGGAGGAGGTGGTGAGGGTGTGGGAGGTGGTGAGGGTGGAGGAGGTGGTGAGGGTGTGGGAGGTGGTGAGGGTGGAGGAGGTGGTGAGGGTGGAGGAGGTGGTGAGGGTGTGGGAGTGTTGGGGGTGGTGAGGGTGGAGGAGGTGGTGAGGGTGTGGGAGGTGGTGAGGGTGGAGGAGGTGGTGAGGGTGGAGGAGGTGGTGAGGGTGTGGGAGGTGGTGAGGGTGGAGGAGGTGGTGAGGGTGTGGGAGTGTTGGGGGTGGTGAGGTGGTGAGGGTGGAGGAGGTGGTGAGGGTGTGGGAGTGTTGGGGGTGGTGAGGTGGTGAGGGTGGAGGAGGTGGTGAGGGTGTGGGAGTGTTGGGGGTGGTGAGGGTGGAGGAGGTGGTGAGGGTGTGGGAGGTGGTGAGGGTGGAGGAGGAGGTGAGGGTGTGGGAGTGTTGGGGGTGGTGAGGGTGGAGGAGGAGGTGAGGGTGTGGGAGTGTTGGGGGTGGTGAGGGTGGAGGAGGTGGTGAGGGTGTGGGAGGTGGTGAGGGTGTGGGAGGTGGTGAGGGTGGAGGAGGTGGTGAGGGTGTGGGAGTGTTGGGGGTGGTGAGGGTGTGGGAGGTGGTGAGGGTGGAGGAGGTGGTGAGGGTGTGGGAGGTGGTGAGGGTGGAGGAGGTGGTGAGGGTGGAGGAGGTGGTGAGGGTGTGGGAGGTGGTGAGGGTGGAGGAGGTGGTGAGGGTGTGGGAGGTGGTGAGGGTGGAGGAGGTGGTGAGGGTGTGGGAGTGTTGGGGGTGGTGAGGGTGGAGGAGGAGGTGAGGGTGGAGGAGGTGGTGAGGGTGTGGGAGGTGGTGAGGGTGGAGGAGGTGGTGAGGGTGTGGGAGTGTTGGGGGTGGTGAGGGTGGAGGAGGAGGTGAGGGTGTGGGAGTGTTGGGGGTGGTGAGGGTGGAGGAGGAGGTGAGGGTGTGGGAGTGTTGGGGGTGGTGAGGGTGGAGGAGGAGGTGAGGGTGTGGGAGTGTTGGGGGTGGTGAGGGTGGAGGAAGAGGTGAGGGTGTGGGAGTGTTGGGGGTGGTGAGGCTGACTTGTCGGGGGTCCAGGGGACAGCAGCTTGAGGGATGGGACAGATTTAGTCATCAGTTAATTGAAGCTTGATTACACTTCTTCCTCTTTTCATATGCACATTAAATTAAAAAGTGGTAGACAATCAAGAGCCCATGCCTCTATCAGCACTTCTAATTATAATGCAAAGATTTCTCTTGGAGTTCCTCAACAGGAGGTGGAAAAATAAGCTCCTTCAGAGAGAGAGAGAGAGTGACCAGGACTTTTGTAGCTTCACTGAGCGAGCTTTTGGTACACAGATAGTATAAAATGCCATAATTTCAATTCTGAAACCCTTTAACAACATGTCATTAATGATTTCTTATTCCAAATTATGACAGCAGGTTTTAATATGGCATGTATTAATGAATGAAAGAATTTTACCTTCTCAATGCACAGAAACATGGAAAAAGGCTCTTGGTCAAGTTCATTCTGTGCCCTTAGTAATACTCAGGAAGTCAATACTTATTTTTGAGACCTGTCCTAAGGGCAATTTGCACTTCAGATTCACTTTTCTGTCTGCTGTGAAACTGCAGAACATTCTTTGGAAGGTAGCAAGTGTTTGGGAGAGAAGGGGAGTTGGTTTAACCTTGGCATACCTTGGTCAAAAACACATAACTGCTGAACTCTTGCTGCAGGCGGGAGATTAGACCCTTAAACTGAGCTGAGATCCTATTACAAATCTGCTCACCTACCGGGACGCTAGTGTAGCTAAATGAACAAAAATCAATAGCATTCCCACTCTTAATCTGATATGAGCGTCAAGCGTAATCTGAAATATCTCCCAGCTGGAGTGGGAAAACACGCTCCTCATCCTGCCGGCAGCTATCGCTACCCTGACACTGATAAAAGCCACGCAGCGCAGACGACAGATGAGCCCCGTTCGTCGAGATAGTCCTCAGCAGGGCTGAGCAGCTCCTGGCTCGTCTGTCTTTTTCTCCGCTCCTCTCTCTCTCTTTCTCCTCTCCCTCCCTCTCTCTATCCGTCTCCATCGTCTGTAGCGTTCCTCATTTCGTTGCTTGACTCTGCATGTGCTGTGTGGAGCAGAGATAACCAGCGCCAGGACTCCAGTGTTGAAAGGACAGCACCTCAGGGCATCCCTGCCTCTCGCCTGGCTTGCTCCCAATAGACTGCTCAATAAATAGTAATAATAGTTAAAAAAAAAAAAAAAAAAAACCTAATTAATTCTCATAACTTCTGAGACCGTCCAGCCTCCGGCTCCCCAAATGCAGAACTGCAAATTGATACAATGTGCATCCTTTCAGATAAACAAACAGTTCATTCGTAGCGCACATAAGCATTTCTTTCATAGCCTCCTAATTCCCCTAACAGTCATATTATACATGTTTTTGTGCGCTTCCATGTTTGACGAGCGGCTCAGTACCAGAATACAGCCTGATGGCTGACAGTGTGAAAAGGAATCTGTTCAACATGGATGAGAAGGTTTCGAGAGGCAATTTTACCACAAGGCGAATGCTAAGTCTTTGTTACGAGTCTGAATACCCGCTAGGCTACATTTTTCCCAACCGAAGGTGAAGGAACATTGGTGGCTTCTCAAAACAGCTACTTTAAAAGCAAAGTTGAAAGTGAAACATTGAGAACATCCCAAAATGTAAAGTCACAAGGCCTTGAAACGTAACCACAAACTGCACAAAACTCCTAAGGAACAGTGACGAAAATTAGAACTCACATAAACACACAACACATAAAACGGCTTTGTGAGAGTATGGAAAGTACAATACCCAAATGCAATAAAACGTAAAAAATATGATAAGGGATGTGAAGTGGGGGAGGGGAGGCAGGAGGAAGACATGCAGTGAGTGGATGTGCAGCTGGAGGGGGTACTGGCGTGGGTGGAAAGCACAAAGCCTTCTGCAGGACTGAGTTAGCCTCAGGGCCTGCCTGCCTGCAGAGAAGATAGCAGAGACCTTAGTTCCCAATACCAGTCTGTGTGCCAAAACATGCACACACACACACACACACACACACACACACACACACACACACACACACACACACACACACACACACACACACACACACACACACACACACACACACACACACACACACACACACACACACCCTTCTAATCTGGCCCACAGTGGATTAAGGAGACCTTGTCACTGCTAGCTCCCCCGTCTGCCTGTGCCCTCCGGTGGTACCTTCAAGTTTAGCGCGGGTCAGAGAGGCAAACCGCAGAGAATGTGCCCTCTGAGTGTGTGTGAGCTGGTGAAAGTGTTTGTGTGTGTGTGTGTGTGTGTGTGTGTGTGTGTGTGTGTGTGTGTGTGTGTGTGCATTTTGTGTGTGAATTATCGAAGAGGAGCAGAATAACATCTCACACCCTCACTGATCTGATAGACTGATACCCGCTTAGCTGGAAATTGCAAAATACTTTTTTTCATAGTTCATATCTCAGGCCATAGTGGGTTGATGTTATAAAAGGGAGTCCTGAGGGGATGATTACTGTCAGGTGGGTGGGGGTTATTATGCTCATTTAATTCCATTCATTTATAAACCTGGACAACCAAAGCTCATCCTTCACAGTTGAGCTTTTTGTTAAAACAATGTATTCAGAATGCAAGACATATTTATATATTATATATTAACAACTAATTCTATCTGATAATGTGAGTTCTGTTAAATGTTACAAATATATCACACCAGTCAAGCCACAACATATTGGCTCTGTCCTGACATCGTCCATTTATCAACTGGTGATCAGGCATTTTGTTAGAAATCTGGACTCCCCTCCACCCCAATGTGGGCTGGCTGTCGTGGCCCAGCCCCCCATCTGAGGAGACAAAATGACTATTTAAAAATAACAGTGGTCGCATAAATTTGATTAGGGGGCTTTTGGTCATGGTGGAAGGCAAGTGCAGGCAATTAGCCAGGCGGGAACATGGAGCCAAGCCGGCTGGTGGCACAGAGCAGATGACGGGGCCGTGCCGGGTGTCACCGCTTTAATTGGCTGCAGCACATTAATCAAAAGTGAAAAGAAGCTTCCGTCTAGGGAAGAGAAATGGAGAGAGGTAGGATAGGTGGATAAAGGAATAGGGGTGTGGGAGGAGGGGGTGGTAGAGATGCAGAGGGAGAGAAGGACAGAAGGATGGGCCAATAGAGATGGAGAGAACAGAAGTAGAGAGAGGAGATAGAGAGAGCATGAGAGAGAGAGAATGCGAGGGAGACAGAGGTAGGGAGAAACGAAGTAATGAAATAGACACTGACCTGGGAGGTGCTGAAGGGATGAAGAGGAGGTGTGATAATTGCGTTCAATTAGGACTCTGATTGGCACTGACAGAATCTGGGCACTGACAAGCCCTGCACAGATGAGAGCGATTAGCAGGCACTGGAACAAGCCGTCACTCCTCCCAGCCTGATAACTGCATGAATCGGAGCACATATGGCTCCCCCTGAGCAGGGCTGTCTCTAGCTCTCTCCATCCTCCAACAGCCTCCTCCCAGCTCCACCAGTCCAATCTCCTACACTAACAAATGCTGAGGAACACAGGTAACCAAATCCCCATCACACTGTCCCCTTCAGTAATGGATCTCCACATCATTTTGCTCCTGTATCGATTAACTGCTGCCTACAGTTAACATACAAGGTCAAAGGCTGTGTCCCGGAACTGACAGAGCCCGCACAGGTTTGATCAAGGTGCAGTTCTTGTTTCCTTTCTTGGGGTGAGTGAGGAGGCAGCAGGGGTTACTAGCTGAGCTGCAGGAGCGCGAGAGGTTAACATGTCTGATAACGCAGTGCCACCATGAAACACGTGTGGGCCACAGTGCACTATTCTCTGCTAGTGAAACGCTTGAGTGGCTATGGGAAGGATTCACCACCTCACCTCAATGAAGTGCACCCACTCATATGTGCGCACACACACACACACACACACACACGCCTGCATGCACACACAGTATGCACACAACTTTTTCTTTGCACCAGTGCCTCAGCCAAATTAAACGGCACATTTTCTGATTCCAGACTAGTTTGTAAGCAATCAGGAGACAGAGAATAGGGTTGAGAGGGCTACAGCATGTGAGCTGGGGTGAGCTGGAGTCAGGGGTGTGTTTGTTGAAAACAGCAGGGGAGCATCCCAATGAAAAATGTCAGGTCAAATTGTTCTTGACAGTCCTAATATCTGCGCCTCATAGCAATAATTACATGTAAATAAATAGTGAAATAGCTCTCAGCTGGGGGCGGAGAGCAGAAGGCTGCCTCCATGAGCCAACCAGCTGGGTGCCTAACTAACACACACACACACATGCCCACACACACACGCCCACACACACACACACACACACACACACACACACACACACACACACACACACACACACACACACACACACACTTTTTTACACACAGAGAGGAAGAGAGAGAAGAGGGGAAGAGAGAGAAAAGAGCATAAGAACTTTGAGATATGATGATAAAATACCCAGTTTATACAATCAAATACAATTGGCTAATCTTTGTCTTGAACCTAGCACCTTATAATAGAATAGTAATATCAACCTTAAAATGGCCTTGTATCCTAATAGACCCTGTTAAATGTTACAGCCCCTTTAAGGAGAGCTATTTACCAGAATACATATTAGATATCACAGAAAGCTAGAATTAATCTGTGGGTATATTGCTCAGCTTTGTTTCTCATCTCAGAAGGGTGTCAAAGGGTAAAGTAGGGGCCTGTCGACTTCTAACAGTAGGGCGCCAGCATGTGCATAAGTGTGTGTGTGTGTGTGTGTGTGTGAGAGAGAGAGAGAGAGAGAGAGAGAGAGAGAGAGAGAGAGAGAGAGAGAGAGAGAGAGAGAGAGAGAGAACATGGGAGAGAACTCATTGCAGTATTAATCACGTCCGCGCACCTGTCAGAGTGGCATGTGGAACTAACAGGAAGCACATTGAAGAGGGACGCCGTCCAAGCTGGAGCTACCGGCGCAGGTTCATTCACTGCTGCTCCAGCCCACGGCGACCCTGCGACCCGCTGACCCGTTGAACCCGCGGCTTCGAGGGCACGGCCGGACCTCCCGACCTCCACCTGCCGGAACCCCACCGGAACATCAGAGTTTCGTGTCCGCTACAGGAAAATTACTCACAAATCCATGACTAGAGCTTTGCGTGTTAATGCTAATAAATGCTGCGCTTGGCTACGTATGTCCGCTAAACCTACAGTCGTGAACAATACTATAATTGTAAAAGGAATCGGCCTTCAGTGAAGGAGTCAACGTTTCAAATCTGGTCCAAACTGATGTTTAGTCCTGTAAATCTCACCAATATAACTTCTGCTGCATGTCACATGGCATTCATGATACGATCAATCCATGTGCGCTACACTTTCCTCCAATTCTCTAGGCATCTCCAGTTGCGTGGGACACACACCGTATGAATTGGTCTCAATCGTTTCCTACTATAAATCCCCGTCTTCTAGGATTTGCTGAAATTTATATTGGCTGCTTCTGCAAGATAAATGTAAATCGCATTCCCTTATATTTGCTATTTATCAGAATGCAGCAGCTCACTTTCGGCGAGGGAAAATATCTCTCACCCGCATACAAACAGCCTTGCATTTAAATAGCATTTTTATTGTCCGCCATAGCCTTTCATCCGAGCGGCGGGAAAAGCGCTTCCACCTCTCTAGGGGAGCAAGGGAAGAGAGAGAGAGAGAGAGAGAGAGAGAGAGAGAGAGAGAGAGAGAGAGAGAGAGAGAGAGAGAGAGAGAGGGAGAGAGGAGAGAGAGAGAGAGAGAGAGAGAGAGAGAGAGAGAGAGAGAGAGAGAGATGTGATGGAACGTGAAAAAGCATGCCAAAATAAATAAATAAATACGCATTCAAACTTTATATTGAAAGGTAACTGGACGAAATTGGAAAGGTAAGACCGGGGGTCTTGCGAAGGCTAAACGAATAGACAATGCGCTGCTGTTTATAATTAGACACCGGTGGTTTAGTGAAGTCTGGCTCGGCCCTGCGTTTGGCCTTCAAGTCAGTCAAAACAACATTTTGATCTATTGCCTTGGCAAATTGGCAAAAAATAAAAAATAAATAAAGCAGCTGTATGACGCACTCTGTTGAGCTCTCAAGCCATTATCAGTTTTGAATTGTAGGTGAAACAGGAGAAACATAACTTTTTCATCTTTCCATCTTTTAGACTTACAAGGCCTACAAAGAGAAAGCAAGACCCCCAAATAGGAAACCCTAATGTCAAACATACAGAATTTTTCGCCCATGGGTACGACTTTGGGTAACCTAACCGCATTTCGTACCAGCTATGCCCCCCCCCCCAAAAGCCTCTTACGCGTCTTTTTCTATTATAGCCAAATATAAACAGTATCAGCTTTAATGTGCCTTCTAATTATTAAGTATCTATTCCCCTCTCGCTTTGGGAGTGTTCAGGGGGGTACAGATATGTGCTGTGCGCTCATCCGCTTTGATTCGTTGTCAGGAGAGCTTGCCAGCTGACACCGTGCCCAGTCTACAGCTTAATGCACAAGTTTTTAATAATGCGGGGGACTACACGCGTCTCTCGCGCACATTGATATTCACCAGAATAATGTCTTGTCAGAAGTCAGTGAGGGAGTCGGAAGAAAGCTAGTGCTCAAAATTGTTTGTTAGGTTCCCTTCCATTTTCTGGCAACACCAGCACTGGCTTCTTAAACGTAATTTATCCCGTATTTTAAAAGAAGGGGCTGCGCGGCTAATGGGAGTGGGGAAAACGGTTGGAGTCTCTACTCCGTTATCTCTGTCAGACAGTTGCGAAGAGTGGCTGGCAAGGGTTGGTGTTAGCGCGCAGCGGCACGCGGCGCGGCGCAGGCAGGCAGGCCCGGGGACAGGGATCAAAGAGAAGCACGGGGGAGCGCCGCTTCTTCCTCTGATCCCCCCGGTGTCGGCCCAGCCTCGCTCGCGCAGCCCCACGCGCCCATCCAACCATCCCTCCATCGCTTACAGCGGCCCTTATTCCTCTGCACACTCGCACACTTTAACCAAGTAGTTCTTATACTGCATTATCCATGTCAGTGCCAATTTTTTTCACCCAGAACTTCTATTTATTTATTTATTTTTTTTTTTTACATTTTTGTGTATTTAAAAAATTGTGTAGACTTTTTTTTAAACACACACACTGAAAGTAATATTTCCCCATTCATATTTGCTATCTTATTTGCATATTCATACTTTATTATAAATTTATGGGAATTAAGGAAATGTATTTCCATCCATCTTTGACTGATCGAAGGCCAATTAATGATTAAAAAAACACTTTTCTTTACAAGAGTACACACACGCGCGCGCGGTGCAGCTTGCGCGCATATGAATGAGAGCACCATGAACACCAGCAGCTAAGCTGTTGTTTTTTCCCTCTCCCCCAGCAGGTGTCCCCGTCATACAATACAGAGGAATTTGCTGTGCCGCCTTTGCCAAGCAACACAGCTCCCGCGAGCGGAGTTTTAAAATCCCATTTAAAGGGACTTAATGGTGAGCACTGCTGCCCTATTACCTAACTTCTACACTGAGAATCAGCGAAGAAGGGAAGTCTCCTGTATGGCTTTACCGTCTATGTTCCTAGCTGATGGAAAGTAGCTTGTGCATATCTTCACTTTCAATCGATTTTCTGCTTAGTTTTACACGACATTGAACTATTACGTCCATTGCAATGGATATTTGAAAGGTCTTGTATGGGAGAAAAACACTGTTTTGCTCATAGAATTGTTGCCTTTACTCCACATTGGCAGCAGTGTGTTCATCCATACCATCAGCCCTACCACCAACTCCATCCCTCCAGGAAACAAGCCTGCTACTACAATGAAGGAAAGAGAGAAAATGTTTTCCTTGTTATTGTTCTGAATCATGCTTTCACTTTTGAGAGCCAGACCCATCTCCCTTTCTCCCATCTAACACCTGCTGTGCTACAAAATGAAAAGGGAATCAAAAGAGAGAGAGAAAGAAATAGGACCACACCTCTGGCCCAGCCAAGCACACCCAAATGGATGTCATTCTGACATCGCACCACTCCCAGTCCAGCCCGAACTTCTAACACGCAACGACAACAACAACTGCCGGTCGTCAGACGCGGATGATTTTTCCACCGGAGCGTAATGAGAAAATGTGCGGTGTCTGGATGGGTTAGGGAAAGGGATGGTAACAGCCATCCCAGGATCAGCAGGGCTCCATTACCACCAGCCACTGGGCCACCACAGACCATTTACTGGGAATCGTTGCATTTTGGTCAATCTTTACCGGCAACCACCAGCCCATCAAAAACAGACACGAGCAGAAATGGCTCACCCGCGGGCCTATCTCCTCTGAACAGATGTTGTCCGAAGAGGCTCAGGATAACAAGGATCTTTTTTTATCATGAAGAGTGGAGATGCACAACTTCTTTTTGAATTGGATTTTTTTTTAGCTTGGGTTATAGGCTAGTGGAAGGGAGAAAGGGAGAGAGGGGGGAGAGAGACAGAGACCCACATCAGAGGACATCTCATCCAGGTCAAACACAGACTTCTACCGAGTCACAGGGATGATGCATGGTGCTTTCTCTTGCAGCAAACTGCCTTAATTGGCAAACAGGAATGCCAGGCATGTGTTAAGTTATTGTGCAGGTTGGGCCCTGCAGTTCTTCACAGGCTTAGAGCTCAGCATCAGGAGAAAGGATGCAAAGTTCAGCGGTAAGTGACTGCAGCAGATGCTCCTGTGCCCCGTATGTGTGTGTGTGTGTGTGTGTGTGTGTGTGTGTGTGTGGTAGGGCAGTCCATGAAGCAAAGCCCCGAGCCACACGTTTCGTGTGAGCACACCAGCAGGGAGAGGGAGAGTCTGAGCTGGGACTGAACTATGACTCTGCTGTCAGGAAGGACATATATCTCCAGTCCAATGAGAGCCTGATTGCTCTTCCACATGGCAGAGACAGGGAAGAGAGAGAAAGAGAGTGAGGGAGAGAGAGAGAGAAAGAGAGAGCGTGAGAGAGAGAGAGAGAGAGAGAGAGAGAGAGAGCGTGAGAGAGAGGGGAGATAGGGAGAGAGAGAGATTAACCCATTACCCTCATCACCATTTCCCATCAGTCATTCTTAATATGAGGTAGAGGAACACACACAGGAGTGTAAACTCATCCTTCAAAGTACATCAGCATTTCATTTGGTTATAGCATTATAGCATTGGTTAAAGCATTAGCCTTTGAAAAGATTAGCCTCTGATGTAATAAAACAAACGAACCAATTTGCCCCACAGTGATCTAAATGTTTTGAAATAATCTTTTTTGATTAATAGAATTTTCTCTTTGATGTGAACCATGTGGAACAGTGTTAAATCATAGAAAATACAGGTGCCATTGTGTAAAATATTACAAGTGTTTCCAGAATTATCGACAAAACAGTTTCGTAATAAAAATTATCACCATAATGAATATCAAAAATTAATTTTCACTTCCTTTTCTAGCCCAAAGGCTGATGTCTTCATCTAGTGTTTTTAAAAAGTATTTTTAAAAGGCTGTGAGAAACTTTTGCTTGGTGAGCTAGTATTAAAGAAGCATGTTACCAGGAAAAAAGCTCTCTGTGTACCATGGCATTAACACAGGTTGAGCAGGAGAGCATTAGTGCTTAAAACCTCCATGCCACGATTAACAATCACACACACACACACACACACACACACACACACACACACACACACACACACACACACACACACACACACACACACACACTGCAAGGAGCCCATGTTATCCTTCTCACACTGGAGCAATGAGAGGAAAAGCTCTTTTTTGTCATCAAATCCTTAATTCTTTCTTCTCTGGGAATAAAGAGGGGTAATACTAAGAATGTTTCCCAATCTGCTTTGAGAAATGGGGAAAAAGGAAAGAGAAAAAGAGAGATAGAGAGAAAAAGAGATAGAGAGAAAAAGCCCCAGTAAAAAACACGTGTGAGCGAGGGGGTAATTGTGGACAAATGCAGCATTGAAATTCATTTTCAACTCTTTACACACCATTTCAATCTTATTTTCTGCTTGTTAGCCACATCTTGTTGGTGAGGGTGGGCAGGACTGCCCAGTATAGATGGATAATTGTGTATAATTCACTCTTCACATGCGATTTGCATCAATATACATCATTTTTCATTGGCCAGCATTTTAGAGAGAACCCAGAGAGTCTCTAGAAACCTTTAGTAAGGCGTCCAAAGAAGATAGGATGGGAGAATCCACACACAATCCAAAAAGTGCTCCTTCTAGCATTTTCCCACACACATACAGAAAAAAGGATGACAATCATCAATACAGCAACAACCAAACATCATCTACTGTATAAATGCACTATCACACACACACACACACACACACACACACACACACACACACACACACACACACACACACACACACACACACACACACAGAGTCAAGGCAGTGCAGAAGAGACTCTCAGTCAGAGGCTAATCTAACGCTGCCTATTGGCTCCAATGGCAATTAGCACCAAAGCGCTTTCAGTAATTCTCTCCTCTGTCCATTCAGAGGAGGCTGGTGAGGAAGAAAGAGCAGAGGAGAGTACACGTGTGCTTCCACACCCACAATTAGCACATACAACACACGCAGTTCACCACAATCCCAACATTGAGATGTAATGCATCAGGCTACAGTGTTTAGTGTTTTAAGAACACGTGACTGGAACTTTCCTTTCATCCTGTTTTTAGGACGCACTTTTGTGAAACAGTGTTAGTGCTGCGGACTTTGCTGCTCATCCTATAGCTTTGTGCAACATGTGCACTGTGTGTCATGAATTAGTGATGAATTCAGATTCCACATTCAGACAGATGGGAAACCCTGACTCTGGTACTATGGCAGCAGTACTGACCTGGGGGGAGAGGCCGTTGCTGACTGCGTTCATGTGGTTGCTCGAAGCTGATGGGCTCATGAAGGTGTCCGAATAGCTGGAGAAGGTGTGGCGATTGGATGAGAGGCCGTAGGCGGAGCTACTGTCGGCCGAGAGCCCACCCTGGTGCATGGAGGAGGGTGGGAGGGGCTGGGGCCGATGCAATGTGCTACTGCCATCTACAACATAAGTGTGTATTATGTTAGAATGATCCCAACCTTACAGGAATTAAATCCATTTGAAAGAATAATCATAGAGACATAGTAGGAGATTGGCTCTCACCCTGTGAGAGGGTGGCACTAGGGTAGGTGGTCTCTGGAAGTTGATAGGTTGGTAGAGTTGGCATTCCAGTAGGAGGAAAGCCTCCAGGTAACAGGTGGTTGAATGCTGCCAGTTGATTGGCTCCTGCTTGCTTGCGCCATCTGGCTCTTCGATTGCTAAACCACACCTAGGAGTGAAAAATAAAAGAACTGACTTTGACATACCTACCCGTCATTAACATTACCATTAAACAACAACAAAATGCTCCACAATAACATTAATGCTTGGAATAAATAATCACCATTTATGTTACTATTTCTAAAATCAATATAACAGTGTAACTGTTCCTTTGGCTTTGATGTGCACACAGGATTTGCATGAGTGAGGGACAGAGATGTATCTCTGTAGGAAAATGGTACCGAAGCGATCAGCCTGTACCCTGACGTGCTTGCGAAGTTGCTGAAACTGTCATCCATATAAACAAGCCTCCATGTGAGGTTGAGGTAGGCCGCACTGTTGCCAAGCACAAATCTCTGCTGTTTATGGGCCTTGAGAGACTTTCTCAAGACTCTGGTCATATAGAGACGGTCATATGCACACACTTTTTGCTCTCTCTCTCTCTTTTACACACACACACATACACACACACACACACACACACACACACACACACTTTGCACTCTCTCTCTCTATCTCACTCTCTCTCTCTCACACACACACACACACACACACACACAAACACACAAACACACACACACACACACACACACACACACACACACACACACACACACACTTAGGCTTTCTTTTTTAACTTATGAGTACACTCATGAGAAAATGAGTTCATAGAAAAAAATTTTTATTATTAAATAAGCAAGGCACATTTGTGTACCTAACTGGTCTGCCATCACAAGCCAAATCCTCTTTCCTCCATCTCACTGTTGTCAAACTACAAAATAAGCTCCCGCAGAAGCCGAGGTGACTCCAGACGGTCTTCTTTAGCTGGGCGTAATTTACACATTGTTAAAAAAAGGCTTCTGCTTCTTCAAAACATGAATATAATTAGAGGTGGTGAAAAGGCTTGCCTGGCTCAGACGGCAGCCTGCTCCATTTCCCTAGGACAAGGCCGGGGCCCCGCGTGGGCCAAAGGTTGCGCCATGCTGATCTACGCCATGCACTGCCAATTCAGCTGCGCTTAATACACTGTCAGCGCAGTTCATCTACTGTTGTGTTTCAAACGGGCCGGTCCATTGTGAGGCCAGATGAAAGAGGGGGAGGGGGCTGGAGGTGGGGGGCGGGACAAAGGCCTCTCAATACGGCAGACCGAACACTGGCCACAAAGAGTGGGCGTCCCTTTTTAAACAGTCCTTTAAGCGTTCCACTTTCATGGTATGCACACAAGGACGCGCTCTATTCGGAGGCAACGACACTGCAGACACACTCGACAAAACACACACGCACACAGATACTCGCGCGCACACACACACACACACACCATTGGCAGCCCCCCCCCTTCACAAAGTGGTATTTATATTGTCTGTGTGCAAAACTGTCAGGCCGCTAGCAGCTAGCATCTCATTCAGAACGGCTTCAATGGATCTTTAACGTTTGATGCGACTAAAGATGACTCTTACCCATCTGTCAAGTGTTGGGTTCAAACCCCTTTTTTCTTTACTTTCAGAGAGCAACAACCCCCCACCCCCCACTTTCAGCGCTGTCCCTAAAGCTTCTGAGGGGGGCTCCTTCCCCCTGATTCAGTCCCAAGCCTTAATCCAAGTGCCTCTGCTGGGGAAAAGGGAGCGAAGGCTGCCTCACGTCTCTGAGTGGCTCCGTATGGGTTCGCTGGAGCGGGTGGCTAAGCTTGAGCTGACCTCCTGCTGGGACTGGACAAACAGTTTGCCTGGCCCCAGGGCTGGGAGGCTGGGATGCACCACTTCCTTCCCCCAACAGACCCAAAAAGGCAGCCATCCCGGCTCTTCCACCTGACCTATGACCCCAGGACCCTACTCTTGACCCCGTTAGCCTTTCATCTCCACAGCAACTGTCTTCCTCCTTCTTCATGTGAGAAGGAGAGACATCATGGTTCTGGACTGACAGGGCTCACATAATATACCTAAAAAAAATTGGTTTTCACTTTTTTCTACCCCTCCTGTTTCTTCACTCTTGAGGCATTCTCGATCCTTCTCAGAAGTACACACACTTCCTGCTTCTTGCAAATGTACATCCACTCAGAGGCAAAAGCAACCCGGAAGAGTAAGACCACACAATCTGTAACATGCACAGCACACAGCAACCCTGGTCCATAATTCTATAAAGAGATTTGAAATCCTCTTCTCTCTTGCTCAGACGGAACACGTCATCCTTGCAGGCTGCTAGTTGAGACTACGTCTCCAGATCTTGTGCCCTGGCCATGAGCATGGCGTGGACAACCCTCTCCCTTAATCATAAGAGCTGCCTGGGAAGCCAATCCGTCTAAGTGAATTTGCCATGAGCCCTTTGAATTGCGAGCGGTGTCGCCACGGTGCACGAGTTAGCCTGATTGCCAGACACCCACTACCATCAAGTTAATGCTGCCAAGCATAGAGGCCTATGTACCCATATAAGAACTCCCCTGTTTACCTGATGGTAGACGGTGGTAAGTGAGGGGCTACATCACCAGATTACTCTGTGCATGTGGATATGTCGGAGGGTGCTGGCCGGGTCCAGATCACTTCAGCCCTTGTCTCTGAGCTGGATTTGGGGCTCTGCTCTGGATCCCGATCCCAATGTCACCTTGGACGGGCCCAGACTCCCCTCCCCCACGCACACACTCTACAATCCGGACTAATTCCTCCACAGAGGCTCATCTCATCCCTACCCCCAAAGAGGCCGCATGTGGAAGGACTTCAGTGTTGCCACCTAGTTTCCCTCAGCACTCCCTGTCTACTGAGACTGGTGCCCTGATGCTTTAGGACGACACCAAGTCTGGGTGATGAGCACAACGTGGCAGGGATGTTACACTACTGTAGAGACATCATATACCAGTACAACCAGTATTAGCTCATGGAAATGAACACTCTGATACACTGTTGCAACATCTGAATCTCCACAGCAGTGCAAACTGGTGTCGATGAGCCGAGACTACACTAATCCTTGCTGTAATTTGAACAAAGAAGACAGACATGTCTTAACTACCCTTCAAGAGGAGCTAGCTTTCATTTGTTTGTGATTAAAAGTGGTTTTGCATGAACATCTGTGTCTTTGTATGTGGATGTTTGCATGTGTAAGTCTCTGTGTGCATATGTGTGTGTGTGTTTGCATGTGTGTGTCTTGGTGTTCATCACTACCAAGAGGAACATGAACCTGTCCACCTCTGTCCGCCGCAGGCGTCTTTATGGAAATTTGTGTTTGCAGCATGCTGGAGTGACAGATAAACAGGATAATATTGCACCCACACACACCGCTTTTTCTATTCCTCCTTTGACGTGCTGTTTACAGTAGTCCCGTCTGTGGGAGGAGTAGCCGTTTGGTTCAGACACTCTGCACATACATAGCACTGTCTTTTCAGTGAACCTGGTTTCACTGTAAACAGGTTTCCTGAAATCCAGGAGGGTTTTGGACCATATCTAAGCTGTGATGTTTATACTGATCCTGAGGCACTTTACGTTATGAATGAAATAGGTTAGCTTTAAACAACATACATCAATTTAAGCATTTGTAATTGGTAATTATAGAATTTAGCCAACATTCTGACTTGCTGTGTGTGAGGACACGAAATCAAACATACAGTAATAACACTGTTATTAATAATAGTAGAAATAACCTTCTATGCTCTCTCTCTCTCTCTCTCTCTCTCTCTCTCTCTCTCTTCTTCCAGCAAGTCTGACACTATGCTAATTAATGTAGCTGGGAGTGCAAATCGCAGAGAGGAGAGTAGGATTAGCCTGATAAGTATCAAAGAATACAGGGCGACTGAAAGAAAGTCATTTAAATTCTAATAATAAGAAACTGTTCGAACATTCAGACCGATGCAGTGCAACAATTTTGCTCTCCTGCAATCTACATAAATCCTGTTTATCCTTTTATAGTGCATAAGCCCAGACTCCCAGGAATGGCGCTTGCCTGTTGGGCAGGGTGGGGATTCCTGTCGCGTTGCTTTCCTGCTCGACGTGCAAGCAATCACTCCACAATTCAGCATGTTCTTTCGTTAATCTGAATATTATTGAAATACTACTACATCATTTATTTGCTGGAAATAAACCTACCGCTGGTGCTAGCACAAATGCTAAATCATTACGTCCAAAATCTCTTAAAGGGACAGTAACTCCTATGTGTATTTCGATAGATTAAGATTTTTTAGCAGACTATTAGCACTTCAAGCTAATATAATGCTGTCCTGCTAAATTTGTTTTACAGTGATATAACAACTTCTGCCCACTGCTAGGATAAAGTTGCTAGAGCAACGTGCAGATAAAGGGAGGCTAACTCTTTGCCAAGTGAGCTTTTTAAGGTTCAGTAAATGCTATGCTTATACCTTATTAGGCTCCCCTATGACTTCATAGAAAATGTTCAATGTACTGAATGAGAATCTATGTGGCAGATGCAGAGAGCAAGCTAGTTCAGTACTTCTCAAATGAGTTCTGACTATAATCAGTCAGTGGTCTGCTCAGCCTCCTAAATAGTTCAGTCTCAATAAGAGCAAAATGTGATTCATTTTCAGTGGCTAAGGGACTGATTTACACGAGTCTCTCCGCCTCCTGCTCCCAGCCTTCCTCTCCTCCACAATCTTCCTTCCAAACACCTCACATTTTTATGTTTAACAGGCTAACATTTCAAAGGAAAGGAAAGAGGAGCCCACTCTCTCCTCCTCCTCCTCTTTCTCTCTTGTGCTCTCTCTCTCTCTCTCTCTCTCTCTCTCTCTCTCTCTCTCTCTCTCTCTCTCTCTCTCTCAGGGTCAGCTTAGTTGGAGCAGGCCAGGCCAAAGCTCCGACACCATGCTCTCGTTTCAGTCTCACAGCTCCCCACCACTCCAGCCTGGAAATGATATGGATCTGAGCTAGTGAGCCTCCTGCAGAGGCAATAAAGACACCGTAGGGTGCATGGAGGAGTTCTGGGGGCATGGGAGGGTCTTGACGAAGACGGATGGGAAGAGGACCAGACCTGACACCAAAGACGATGCTCCACAGTGAGTCAGGGCCTATAGAGTTATCAGAGCAGTCACCCATGATGTGTCTCTGTGGACATGCTATATAGATATGAAGCTGCATACTGATATGTGGAACACACCAATCTTATATGTTGAGCTGAGGTACAGTTACCGACTGACCCTTTTTGACATATAAGTGATGTGCAATAAAAACATTATATGCTAAGCAATCAGTGAATCTATGTAGGAGTCACTACAGAGGTCTCAAAAACCTTAATTTGGAATATGAACTAGCATTACTGTACAGACCACCAAATACCAAACACATCTGGAGAACAAATCCAGCCATTTACATGTGGAATGACATTATTCAACAGTTGTCCACCCATATGTAAGAGGAAGTCGGTCTGGTGTTGAGAGGTGCTGCAGAATCCTTGCCCTGATGTGTTATGAGCCTGGGGCAGATGAACCAGGGGGCAGAGGCCCCTCTTCTGCCCTCTCCCTCACCCTGCTGCCCTCTTCTCCAAGCCCACAAAACTGACATCTGCAGGACGGGTCTGCACAGCTGTGGAGGAGCAGCTCACAGCCTGGCCAAAGGTCTGTCCAAAAAGCCCAGCTGGGGAGAGCCAACCACATTAAAAACACACTGGCTTTGTTTTGAGCCAGACCAGTCAGATCAATTCTGCTACAGAAATCTCCCACTGTCTCTAGCTGCGTACAGGCATGTATGAGAATATTCTCATGACGCTTAAAGGACCAATGTGTTAAGTATAAAGGTCTTGTTCAAGCCTTGGGACGTATCTGTCTTACAGCAATACCTGCACACCTCGCCAAATCCACTGATTAGACGGGCACATTTCTGCACTCATCCCTTTTGAATTTAGTCCCAAGAAGCCATCTTGGCCCCAAACACCATCCAGTAGCATGAATGAGGTCAATATGTCTCTCTGGTGATTCCTTCAGATGGTCAGCTTCACCATGGGAGTGAAACAAACCCAACAGAATAAAAGGAAAATGACACGAGCAAGGTGAAACGGTGGGAATGTCTATAAAAGGAGGGGACATCCATAAAAGGACTCACCTCAACAGTCACTTATCCCACTCTCAGGCCACCAGTTCAACAGCAATGAACTGCAACTTGTTAAAAAAGTTTGAGTTGACCTTTGAAAACTTTCAAAGTGTCCCAGAATTAGATTATGAGGAAAACGGCATTAACAAATGATATCCATGACTATAGACCATGGCGTGCGTGTGCGTGCGTGCGTGCGTGCGTGTGGGTGCGTGCACGTGCGTGCGTCTGACCTGCACACCGACCTCAGGTTTTCAAATGACATCTTTAAACTCGGTTAGCCCTCAGGATGAAATCCTGTCCCTTCAGTCCCTCATCTTGCACAGTTTTTTCTTTGTGTTGTCATCTCTCATTTGCATCAATGGCCATAAACACATACACACTACCCACAGGGTCTTGATGCTGCACCTGAAATGTTTGACTGACTTACAAATTGTAGCTGAATATTCCTTATCAAACCCACAGGAACAAAGAAACATAGTGGCTTTCCTGTAACCGCTTGGCAGTCCAGTAACAGTGTGAGAGAAGAAGTCCATAAAAACAAAAAACAGCAACCATGTAGTTGACAGTGTTGCTAATGGCATATGCTAAAGGACCTAGATTTATGCAGGATAGGGGAATGACATTCCTGCTGACAAGGCACACACAAGCATTAAAATACTGTCTGCTCTCTGTTCTTTGTCCTCCTCGTTTTCTTCCATAATTCAAAATCAAGGGGACAATTTTGTCCCCTTGAGCATTTTTATTCACAGCAGTGCATATGTAGTGTTACGCCCTGTCGCCAGCATACCAGTCACTGTTCCGTGTAACAGATGAGGCAGATAGATTCAGGGCCAACGTGCATCTGGTCCCTGTGTTCACATTTGTCTAAGAGGACATCCTAAGTGTAGAGTATTATGAAAAATAAACAGCGGATAAATCTCTTTGCATCCTCCCATGAGCTGGGGGATACAGCCATTTAGACACATATGTCTTCTTTGCTGACCACTGGGAGACAAAGAGAGACATATGTGGAATCCGTTAGCCTGCCTGTGTGTCTGGTTTGATGGGGACTGTGAGCACATAGAACAGGTCCAGTGAGGGCAGAGAGGGGAGAGAGAGAGAGAGAGAGAGAGAGAGAGAGAGAGAGAGAGAGAGAGAGAGAGAGAATTTTTGGAGGAAATAAAGAACAGCGCTCCTGACCATCCTTGCTATTAATTTATATTTTCTTTTTCAAACCCTTGATTGATTAACGTTATAGAGGGAGTCTCCCACGAGCAAAAGAAATGGATGCTATGTGGAGCGGCTTTTAAGAACTAGGAAGAGATTATGGCCGAGTGGAGAGATGAGGAACCCATCAGGAATGCATTTCGTCTCTTTCTCTGTCTGTTTGCTCGCCTCACATCCCACCAGCGGACCCTCTTACACCGAGCAGCTGCTGCTATAACTCTACTGTATTTGCCTCTCGGTGTCCCATAAAATTAGAAGGTACAAAAGCTGTCAAAAAGCATTTCAGATGCTCAGGGTGTGAAAATGTTAGGTAAAACTATCTTCCAGAGTAATGGGTGTGCCACAGAGGGTCGTCCTTCCTGGAGGTAACAGAATGGTCAAAACAGACAGTCTCTCTCAGAAACATATGTGATAGGCAGAGTCACGGGAATAAATGAGAAAGCATGTCAAAAAGAAGGTTTCATACTCAAATATGTTTGCATAGCTAAGTGCTAATGTATTTGTATAGCATTTATGCAAATACTCTGTTTTGTTATTTGGTAACAACTTGACTTTTTAAAGAAAATAAACAGGTATGTAAAATCAAATCATGTTACTCTGAACTTCGATTGAAATGTATAAAGAACAGCTGAAGTTTCAAATCTCTTAATGAATTTGCTCCCAAATTATTAGACATTGTTAGTACAAATCTACTTGCAAAGCAATTATGGCAACTGGATCTGGAGCCACACCATGAAATGCAAAATGAACTGAGTTATAATGTTACTCAATGTAACACAATGTTACCATGGTAGCATGGTAACACAATGTTACTATGAACTGAGTTACAAAAAGATAGGCACCATCACTACTGAAAATGAGAAAACAGCATCATACAACATTAATGGAACTTATGAAATCAGAAATTGAATTTATTGGCAGTATTTTCAGAGCATTAAGTTGTAACGGATGCACATATATTAACTTCTAAAGGCCTACACGACAAACAGGCCTAAATGTTTGTTAATTTCAGTAACTAACACTGTAATAAGGCTGTGAATTTGAACTCCATTGACAATTGGTGAAAATGCACCTCTATGAGGTGCTACAGGAGCCTCCGGACTAAGACCACCAGGTACCGGAACAGTTTTATTCCCACAGCTGTTAGACTCCTGAACTCTGTTTCTTGATATCAGAATAACAACGATGGACTATGTCCTAACATACACCTATAACACACGGACTTACCTGCTCTTTCATCTGTTGTATATACTGCCCACTGTTGTATATACTGTGTAAATATCTAATCTGTCCATAAGTACATACTTATATTATTTATTATACTCTATACCTTTCATATTTATAACCTGCCCATAGCCTGTACATTCATAACCTGTATATATTTATACTTAGTCACAGCACACTCAAGTTACTGTACATCTCTAACATACATATTTATATTTTTGCTAGCAATTCTGGATGGATGCAAACTGCATTTCGTTGCTTTGTACTTGCGACATGTGCATTGACAATAAAGTTGAATTCTATTCTATTCTATTCTATTCTATTCTATTCTATTCTATTGCTCTAATGGTCTTAAAAGCTGGTAATACAGGATTTGCAGATTTGTGATTCTGACTCTTACTGTCTACCGGGTCTGTTACAGAAAGTAAGAGTATGAAACTCTGATAGATAACCAGCGGAAGTTTGAATAATTACTAGCGCAGCAGCTGCACACACCTGGCGGGAGCATGTGCTCCTGGTGAACTTTTAATCAAACACCAACTCGCTCTTCACAGATGCTGTATGTGGTGTATGGAGTAAAACACACAGGGGTGTATGGAACAGCATTCTTGCTTTTGATGCAAATCCAAATGGCCACATGTATTTGTGTGTGTTTATATTTAATATCTGTATATGGTAGTGGTTATGGCTGGTCAATGGCTTGTGATTTACATCATCACCTTAACTTGACTCCTGACTATTTGCTCAGAGCACCAATCATGCAGTTAGTATCTGTATGAGCAGTCAGGCATGTGTAGCAGTTGCTGAACTGGCACAAGTGGGCTTGTGTGTGTATGTGTGTGTACGTGTGTGTGTACGTGTGTGTGTGTGTGTGTGTGTGTGTGCATGTGTGTACGTGTGTGTGTGTGTGTGTGTGTGTGCATGTGTGCGCGTGTCTGACCTGCACACGGGCCTCTGTCAGCTTGGTCCTCTGGGCGAGCTCCTCTCGGGTGTAGATGTCGGGGTAGTGTGTTCTCTCGAAGGCTTTCTCCAGCTCCTCCAGCTGCTCGGCGGTGAATGTCGTACGGCTGCGTCGCTGTTTTCTCTTCAGCGGCAGGTCTGGCTCTGACTCCACATCCGAGCCCTCGTCCGTACGGTGACCTGCCATTTAGAAAGAGACATCAGGAAAAACTTCATGCCAATGTAAGTGTTAAACACACACACACACACACACATACGCGCACACATACACACAAACACACTTGACTTGTTGGCACAAAATTTATACAAAGAAAGCAAATATTCAAATATTTTGTACAACACAGCACATGAAAGTTATCTGATCAGCAAACTCTTTATATAATCAACTCTGAGACACAAAGAATTTAGAAGGAAATTCAGGAAGTGCAAATACAGCAGTATTAATACTCTGTTATCTTCAAATAGAGCCCAGGCCTTGATTCATATGGCTCTTATTCACATGCGTGGGGCCTTCACAAGCCTAATCCCTCCACTGAGCTCTCGAAGCCTGGGGATGTCACTGGGAGGGTTGGGGTAATCTACACAGGACACCTTACCATTCTGCAGCCCTGCCATTCTCCCCATACCGGCCTGAGGCTAGCAGCTAAGAGGCACCCGCTCCAAATAAGTATGATACTGTATTACTCCTGGGCCATTGAATTCCCCACTCTTTGTGTTTGGAGCTAGGGTTCAAAACATATTACAACAAATTGTACATTGCCCCCCCCCAAGGCTCTCCCCCCCCAAACACGCTGTCAAACATGAGTGCCGACTGCAGCTGGCGGTTCGTGTGTTAGCCAGGGATGTATTTGGCTGTGCAAACCCAGGCTCCATTACAGTTCAGGCCAAGAGGAGCATTTGTGAGTAGAGATACGGTGTGTGCTTGGTTATACTACTGCTACATATTACCATGATAATTGAGTCTAAAATTGCATCATGCGGTACTTGGGAGCCACGTCTGTATACCTATTCATGGAGCCAACGAGGCTTTTGAAAGGTCCTGTCATAAAAAATAAAATAAAAAATGCACTCGCACATTTGCCTGCTGTAAACGGCAAAGTGTTGACAAACAGCAGAACACGGGCGTGTTGCTCCAGGCCCTGCAGTCTTGCATCATCCACAGGGAGTGAGAGAAAGGCAGAACGAAGGAAGAGAGGAGAGAGAATGAGGGAGGTAAAGGGAGAGAGAGAGAGAGAGAGAGAGAGAGAGAGAGAGAGATAGAGAGAGAGAGAGGCTCTAAGCATTTTCATTCCCCCGCAATGCCTCAGCTGCCATGGAGGAGGCAAATCTCCTTTGAGCCGGCGTGTGCTCCCTTCCCACTACTGCATGGCAGCTTCCAGGCTGGACCACTTCACAACAGCCTTTCTGTTTGCCCACTTCCCTCCAGCCAGATCAGCTACGGAGCCGACGACCAGCACCCCCCAGCCCCCCATCCCCCATGACCAGCACCCCCCAGCCCCCACGACCAGCACCCCCAGCCCCCTCGACCAGCACCCCCCAGCCCCCACGACCAGCACCCCCAGCCCCCCAGCCCCACAACCAGCACCCCCCAGCCCCCACGACCAGCACCCCCAGCCCCCACGACCAGCACCCCAGCCCCCCCAGCCCCCCAGCCCCACAACCAGCACCCCCCAGCCCCCACAACCAGCACCCCCAGCCCCCACGACCAGCACCCCCCAGCCCCCATGACCAGCACCCCCAGCCCCCCAGCCCCCCAGCCCCACGACTAGCACCCCCCAGCCCCCACGACCAGCACACCCCAACCCCCACAACCAGCACCCCCAGCCCCCATGACCAGCACCCCCAGTCCCCCCGGCCACCAACCGCCAGCTCCACACACACCAACTCTCAGCCCCTTGGCCATCAACCCCTCCAGGACTAGTGCAGCATCCACGGCCCCAGCAAAGAATATGACAAAGAGGGCCTATCTGGATAGTGTTGTGTGTGTGTATGTGTGTGTGTTTGTGTGTGTGAGTCCGTCCATCAGTCTGTGCAAGTATGTTTTGAACATGGCCAAAAATTCACAGTAGGAATCCAAAGGAAATAAAACAACTATTAATAAAAGAACAACTGAACTGGCTTGGTCTCAAGGCCTGCTCTGGAGTTTAATTAAACAAGGAATTAGGGGATTATATGGAGACTATCATTACAGGCCACTCGAGAAGTCTTCGCCGACCGTCTTTTTTGTCTCCCTGAGCTCAGGCTCAATGATTCTCAACGGATTACATGCAGCTGCAGGACATGAGGCCGCATTCATTAAATCAGTTATTTCCTCTTCCCATCTTTTAATAAAGATTGATTTTTTTTCTCTCACCAGCAGCTCGCTAGCAAAAATATACCCTTGAACATACGAACTTGAATATGTACATATCTGGGAATATCTTTTTGTTGGTTTTCATGAGGATGCGGCACAGCGATTTGCCACTAACACGCCATGACTGCACTTGAGACCAGTGCAGTGGTCTACACAGATCACTTTCCAAAGTCACCTCAGCCTCCTGAGGGGGAGGGGAGTGAGCTCCCACCCCACCCCCCAGTGACCTCTGTGTGATGCTACATTCTGTTAGCTCAAGTAGGCTGCACATCACAGTGTGATTTCAATCTTTTTGGAGGTGTGTAAACTCACCTGGCTCCTCTGAGTTAATGAAGGTAACTGCAGTCCCACAGTCCACTTTATTATCCTGTAGCTTTAGGACTATGGCAACATACTCACATTCAGCTATGGCTGAAAGCTACACCAGATGTGGTGTGAGTAATGCTTATGGTGTAGCTTTTGGTAGCTCTGTGAAGTTTGGAAAACACGCCCAGGATTGAAGGTCAGCACCCCCCATTCTGCCCCACCCACGACAATGACCAAAGGATTATGGTAATGAAACAGACGCTAGCAGTGATAGAGCAGAAAGAGACGAGCAATACAAGCCCCGTCTCTGTCCCAACCAGATCTTCTGATTGGGATGCTGGGCTTTTATTCTGGTCATAGTTTGTTCTGGTTGTGACAGTCTAGAGTGGATTATGGCACACGGGTAATATGGCTAAAGCCTCAGACCCAGCTAAGCTGTGAGGAGAGCACTGGTCTGAATAACTGCCCACTTTGTGGATAGACAGCTGGAGTTTGAACCTGGATTTGTACTAGACTATCCAGAATTATGTAAGGCTGATACATTGCTTCTAAATCTGTTGGTGGGAACTGGAGCACTTTGATATATAAAGTGTGTAAATAACTGTTTTGAGGAAAATTATGTTGTTATTTAGGACAATTATGTATGCTTTGTGTCTCCTCCGTCTGTTGAAAGACATATCACAATATAATAAAATGGTGAATAATTATCACCTTCAGTGAAGCCAAATCCCTATGGATCCTAAGGTCAATTTGCAAACAGTTCGTCCTGTTTTAAAACAATAAGGTACATCCTGATTAATCCTTCACATAATGACTGTTCTGTAATTCCATTTAAAGGTTCTGGGAATATTGATAAAGTCGTCAAGCTGATGCCTGCTCACTTATCAGGCAATTAAAGCCTAATTATGTTCCTTTCAGACAGTGGTACTGCCAGAAAATGTTTTCCTTCAGGGTCCAAGTGTGGTCTTTAACTAAATATTGACATTGGGCAAAATTTAATTGGGGATAAGTCAGGTGCAAAGCAGATGTTCTGTCGAGATCATGCCTCGTTAAAGACAAACCCTTATGGACCAATAAGAGGTGGTGATAGATAAACTTGTGCCAAAAACAAAGAACTGTTTTATTGAATTGAATGTCATTAATTAACAGCAGGCCATTGGCTCCCCTGTGGGAATGTTTAGGCTGCTAACAATGCATGAATCACATAAAATGAATCTGTTTCAATTAAGCAACAGTATGAGGAAATACTGCTGACAAAATGAAGGCATGTGCATGTTCTAAGGAATCTTTTCAAAGGAAATGTAATAGGAGGACTATTTTCACATTGTCTCTGTAAGTGTATCCCTTTTAATCAAGAAATATAAAAATCTTTTAAAAGTATTTCTGATTGAAGTCACCAATAATTCATAATTTTAGTGCTCAAGGGGTCTCTGGCATACAGTGTCATTTAACAGTTCCACCCAAACACAAAAGCCACACAGACACTCTACAGGACTATCAAGGTAGCACACTAAACATTTTTTGAAAATTTTTTGAACATTTTATGAACCACTCCATCATTGCTTTATGTCCATCCCCCCAGGATCCATTACTGAGAAGCAACAGCCAGACATCATCTTGGCACCTCAAAGCGTCTCCCTGTTAGCTAAAAAACATTCAGTCCTGTTTAAGTCCATTAAACCAGTCGGTTAGCCCTTTGGTTAGTGCTGTGCATATGTTCTGCCCTGACTTGCGACAGATGGGATATCCATCACACCTTGAACATGGCCCTGCTCCCTGGCCCAGCCCTCCCCATTGTCTTTTTATGCTCCTCCTCTCACACCCACTCTGTCTCTCTGGGGGCCATTCAACAGGGCCCCCCGAGTGAAGCATGAAGCAATATGGCCTCGACTGACTCCACTTTGCAGACGGCCAGTTCATAAAAAGGCCTGCCAGCAGTGCACTTGGGCTCCATGGCTGTATTTATGTACTTTTGCTCCCTTACAAAGAGAATGTGCGGGTGCCACAGCTATCGTGGGTCTAGTGCACGTTCTTGATGCGGAGCGCAATGCTGTGGTTACGTAAGTTACTAGCACATGCAAAGGACGTAGATGGGAAAGCTCTTTACATACACCAGTGTACAGCCTTGAAAAACAAAGATCGACCTCATATGCAGATGTCAAATACATTTATTTCCGAGGTCCTAATAGGGTCTAATTCACACAGCTTCTTGGAGAGTCGGGATTATTATAATATTGCAGCTACCCTGTACCAAAAAAAGGGCGTCAATGATCTCTCTGTCAAAAATAAAAAAAAGAGGGACAATTGAATAGAACATTGGAACTGGAACTAAAAGTGAGATATTTTGACATCACCCGGAATCCTCTGTATTAGTCAGGGATAAAGGATGACAAAAAGCTTCCATGACATGGTGAGAGGGAGGTAGGAACAGCCTCAACCTCATCTGCTGTGACTGCCTTTGAATCAGTATTAGCTCAAAATTACGGCAAGATTCCATGGAGCCTTTTTTTAATACCGTGACCAATGGCCTCGATATCAGCTGTACCTTGCAAACTACCCAAGACAGAGGGACAAAACCAGTCAGGGCTTTCGCACTGCAGCATTAGCTCATAATGGCTCATTTTGAAAAGCATATTAGTTCCAGCATAATTACAATCAGGCCCTCACGCTCGCTATTTTACAGCCGTTCAAAAGGACCAGCCTTGGAGGAGCGAATGACACCAGTTGAGTGTTAATGACAACAACCCCCAACCCAACCCCACAGCCCCCACCCGTTATACACCCATAGGACAAAAATAACAGCACATCTCTTCCCATCTTAATTTTTTGTTTACAAGTTTATTTTATATGTACTTTTTGTCCGAGTTGCTGTAATTACACTTTTTGTCAGTCAGAGTAAAATGGGGTAGGGGTGGGTGAAGGCCATCATTGTACAAACAGTCCCCAAACCAAAGCGCAGTTGTGCCAAACGATCTAAATGATTGTGCTAAGGATATCTCTGACATACATCTCCCTCCTGCAGCAATCTCCCTGGCTCGCAGCCTGAATATAAAAACCCATTGCTCTTTCACTGTCTGCAGGTTTGTTTGGGGGATTGAATCTCAGATACCGGTGTGCCTACGGATGAAGAGGAAGGAGGAGGAAGGTATGGGGGGATCCACTGTGGGGATGTTGCAGTGAGATCAAATAACTGACGGAAAGAATTAGCATTTTTTGTTAGATTGCTCTCAGATCCAGTTTGCCATACTTAAAGTGTTTGTGCTAAAACTCTTGAGATATTGTTTTATATTCTTCTGCAGAAAAATCCAGTTCACAAACAAGTTTACATGCTACGAGACAAAATCGAACTTTGAAAATGCGATTTTCTTTCAAAAGGAAGAACATTAGCCTCATTGCTTTCTACATCAGACATCTACAGTACAGAAAGGGACAGTTCAAATACGTCCAGACACTTTCCATGGTTGTGTACTTGACACTCCAACACAACCCCCATTGAGTTGTGCTCATTCATCCATTCAACGGCTTCACTGCTGCTCAGTTGACCAGATGCTCACACACATCAGCTCAATGGACAAATCCTGTGTTCCTCTGTGAAGGCTAGCATTCCCTATTGAGAGTAGTTTAAGTGGTACTGCCTTCAAACAAGAGACTTGGAGAAGATATATATGACTAAGATTAAATATGCTTTGGACCTGGTACTAAAGTAAAGAAATGCTTAGTTGGAAAACTAATGTTAACCTCAATGGAACAATCTCATGAAAAACAATTTTAATATTCTGCTGCCTACAAACAAGTGAAGAGTTTTCCACCGCTACCTCAGGATAGCCGCCTCAAACTACCTTTCAGTGTCATTGTCAAAACTACTCCAACCTTTATGTACCTTCAGTCCTGAAGGAAATTCTACTTTACACTTTATTCTGCATTATTGATTCAAAACTCACATCCTTATGACAAATGAGCACCTGAGAAAAATCCTGAGAAAAAAACAGGAGAGAGAAAGAGTAAAAAAGTGGGAGGGTCTATAAACTTTGGCTCCCACAACAAACAATTAGACCTTCTTTTTCTTTCAGTGAGATAGAAAAAAAAGTTTTTTTGAAGGGGGGGGGGTGCAGAGGAGAAGAGAGGGACAGAGGAAGATCGAGTAGAGGAGGCACTGGCCTTTCATGGCTCCTGTCATGTGCACGGGGGCACGGCGTCGCCGTGGGAGCACACGCCTTGCCTCCAACAGTGGTGCGAGTCCCAGGGCCTCCCGGCTCCCTGAGCCCCTCATAGATGCCGCACCTCAGGGGGCCATTAGGGCCTGAATGGGGCTGTGACAGGGCCGCAGAGCTCGGCGGGGTATCGATAAACGCTGACATATTGCCTCCGCATGCCCAAGCACCAGGGGGACAGGCATGCGTGAATATGACAGCGTGAAGGGCTCAGAGGGCGGGATTATCCTCCGTCTGCAATTTTCAAACATCCAACAGCACCTTTCTGGAGGAGAATACGTTGAGGGGTTTTTTTTTGCTTTGGAAAACAGACTTTAAAGAGTGGACATTTCTAAAACAACCGCAACTTGATTATTTTGGGCCATCTTATCCTACTTTCCACTTGGACAAAAAAACCTTCAATTTCCAGTTGAACTGTACACAATGCCTCCAACTTCAGTAAAAATGAAAACAGTTTCGTTTTTGATAGGCTGAGTCTATGCTAATTAGGGGAACTCGGGTAAAGGAACTAAAATGAAAGGGCCTGAAGAGGAGAAGCAGCTCAGGAAATCAAACGCTAACATTGCAGCTCTGACTGAAGGCCACAAGGCAGGCCGGTTTATTTCTGCCTCAAGAATGTGCAGCATGAAGTTTGCCATGGAAACAGAACGCAGTGAGAAAAGGCGCGTATGTGTAGCTCACCTGCAAGAAAGGATGAAGCGAATGTATAGTATAATATTAGGATATTTACAATTTTTTACAAACAAAAATGCACATGTTTTATATTTATTTATGTGTTTGTTTGCTTTATATTTATTTGTTATTGTTATACAAGAGTTTTGTAATAAGGAAAAATACATCATAATAGTTAAAAATGTGTTTCATTATTTGATTATGCACAACGGTGGAAGGAACTTTCCGGAGAGAAATTCGTAGCAGTTCTTTCGCATTGTCATATTACCACATTGGCGCGAGAGGTGTGTCGTGGGCCTACTCCAGCCATTCGTCGTGGCTGATGGAAAGCTCGTGAAAATGTCTGCCTTTCAGGGTTACAGTAACCCGTCCTGGTGCTTGATATTTGCATCACAGATCAGTGTTGTACATTGCAGCTTTAAAATGTAAGAGGAAAATGAAAGTATTTCAAAATGAGAGCGCGCGTTCCCCGAGGAGACGGCGACAGACGATGCATAAATAAGCGCATTAGTTAAATATGGGAGGCGAGCCCTTTTCCGTTTGAAGTTACAGGACTCGCGCAAGCTGCTTTGGCCTCTAACGCTCGCGGTCTCTAAGCACACTGCCCACCGCCTGCGCATTTTTAACTTGGTGAAAAGAAAAAACACATTTCTGATTCGCAACACTCTAGGAACATGTTTATTGTCTTGGTGGTCGCCCCCCAAAAATGGCCACTTGTTAAATGAAAATAATGAAGATTCCACTTGTGAAGGAGATCAAAAGCATAAAATGGGCGATGTTATGGCCCTAAGTAGCATGCGCTAATGGTGATTTTAAAGCACCCGAGCATGGTGTGAATGACTCTAATTCATCAGTGTTCAGACTACGCGCACGGCTCCAAACTTAATTAGTGTTGCACATTATGTGGGGCATTTTCTCCATTGTAATGAAATTAGGGAGAAATGCCTGTTGTCTTTTCCAGTGCGCCTTGGTGGTAACGAGCGAAGCGCAATAATCCGGTACAGTGTCCCCATCCGTGCCAGCTGTCAAAACTTTGACATCTTTGGCAGGCAGCGAAAATCGAAGACGACAAAGTTCTAAATGATTTACAGAACTTTGCGAGCACATTGCGATCTATGATGAATCACTTCTTTGTTAAGTTCCTTAATAGGAAAAAAACTCATATGGTGCATATATCTCCTGAAAGACACTGCAAAGCGAAGAAAAGAGTATAAGTCTGATGGGTCAAATATTTTTCATCTTCACCACATACAAAATGCGTATAATTGAAAGACCAATTGCTGTTTAAAAGGGCGTTTTCATTGTCTACTGTATTTTATATGTTCATTTTATTTTTCATATAATTATCTTTATGTTTCTATATTTCACAATACATGCATAAGTGTTTTGTAGGCAGTAAGACACATACACACACAAAAAACTTGTCTGACAACATTGTGAGATCTGGAAAAAAGTTTTTTTTTTGATTACTTTTGTAAATAACTCTTTATACAGTTCTGAACAAAACAATATTTGCATAGAATAAGAAGAATAAGAAAAATATATATTTATCAGTTTCATGAAAAATTAATGATTTTTTTGTGAAAAAAGAAAAGGGTGGATTGGAACATATCAAGAAATTACAACCCCAAACATTTCAGCTTCAACAAAGGCATTTAAATCTAGAAGCCATTAAAAAAAACACAAGTATTCACAAAAAATGCAGCTTTCTTCAGTATAAATGGGTCTTTTCAGCACAAAGGAGCAATTTGGAGAAATAAGTGTCAAACTATACACAATAAATAGATTCCAAGCCCGGAAAAACAAGAGTCCCTTAATGAATGTGCATTGAAAATAGTGTTTCTGTCTTCATGTTTTAAAATTTCCAACAAGAGAAAATCATACAGGAAAAGTGAAATCATACAAGAGAGAATTTCTAATATCCAACCTATGGGATTTTTTTCAACCACAGACCAGCAAGATCTGGTTTGATGGCTGTATATATCCATATCTACTCAGAGCATGCAATATAATCAAAACACTCACTTTATGAGATGTGCTTCACACAAACCTGAGCAACAAGCCAAAGAGCCCTTTACTTTCTATTTGTTTTCTGAGAGATATTTTGAGTGGGTGGCAAGAAAACAGCTCTAAAACATCCAATTAAATCAGAACTGCCTCCCACTCCAGCAACAAATTCACCTTGGAGTTAAAACCCTTTAGAGGCCTAATTTGTGCCATTGACAACCCTTGTCCTGTCCGAAGACATGGTCCAGAATTACCAAGAGAGATGGCTAGACACAGAAATGGCCTTTGGAGACATTGTTTTCTCTTGTCAGGACAAACACCTACTTGAAAATGACAAAAGCTAGCAACCCCAATGTCACTTCATCCCTTTTGCAAACCCCCCTACACTCTTCAGTGAAAGCTTTGTCTAATGAAAGCAAAGACCTGTAATCCCACGAGCATATCGACCCGGCCCCTACCCAGTGCTGCACTGTCCCCAGAGAGTTTGGGCCCATCACAAAGTTTTAAGTGCACATATCTGAGGTCATTAGTTTACAAGTCCCTTAGGCTGTGGGCAGCTTGTTGAGCCGACCTCATCGTAAACAAATTATCAGCCAAATATCAGACTGGGCCTGCTACGACTCCAGTGTAAATTGGATCACCAATACCAACAAGAAGTGCCTCACAATATTAAAGAAGAAAACAACAATAAATAAGAAAAACACATCTCCAAGGGCCACAGCCATCAGAGCTCTGTTTCACCAACTAACACATTATTGATCTTTTCATCATCCTGTCTTTTTATTTTAGTTGTTTGTTTAAAGGAGCCTGGGCCCTGGTCTTTCAGTGTATGCCAGCTAGGTGTAGTTGTCCCTCCACCTTTTCACTACACCACACACAGCTGAAGTTATTCACTAGTGCTCTGGGAGCCAATTGTGTTGCTAATGTTGACACCTGCCAGATTGGGGCGGGGCTTGTTCATGGCTCACCATAGCCAACACCAGATCACCTATGCACTGGGCTCACACTTTAGGGAGATTATGAGCACATTAGTATGGTTGCAAATCACATGCCTCCCTATGATGGTGAAAGGCAAAGAAACAGAGAGGGTATGCTGACTTGAATGAGTGTAGTTTATATATATATATTTTTCCATTTACTGCAATGGTGAATCCCAGCTTGAGAGAATTTTCTCTAATTTGCCAAAAAAATAAATGTACTATTGCCAAAAGATTGAAAATATGACACTAATTTCACATCCAGTGAACATGTGTACATCCAGGAGTGAATAGCAGCAATGAACACACAACACCAAAAGGAGGTTGAGCTCACTTTGTAGATCTGACATGTTTGCATTGGTTCTTGTACTGAAGGAGTAAGTAAAGTTTGAAGTTTGAAAATTTAATCAATGGATACCCCGAAGTCTCTGGCCATGTACACTAAGGCAAATAGATGCCCTGCACTCTCTCATCTATCTCTTTCTCTCTCTCTCTTTCTCTCTCTCTCTCATCTCTCATCTCCCTCTCATTTTCCTTCCCTCTCTCTCATCTCTCTTTCTCCCCCCCCCTCTCATCTCTCTCAACCTCTATTTTCCATCTATCTCTCTCCTTTTAACATGTTGCTGTCCAGCCTGATCGTGTCAGTTTGAAGACCCCATTCACAAGTATTCATGCATCTGCCTCTGATGGACAATGGACGCTAGTTTATAAACTGTCTGCTGCCTAGCCCAGAGGCTTTAGTCCTCATTGTCTTCTTAGCCTTAATAAACTTTTTGAAGGAGTTCATCAACTCCATTGAATAGCCTGTGTGCAAAATCTCGAGACACAAAATAACAGAGGGCTCTTTTTTCTCCCTCCTCCCTTTTCTCTTTCTCTCTCTCTTTTTTCATAAGCACTTTGTCTGACAATGGAGAGAGGAGTCTGTCAGACTTCAGAGAGGTCGTAGGACCGACACAAGCAAAGGAAGGCAGCATTCAATTAAAGAACAAAATGCTTTTCATGAAAAAGAAGACAATTGAATTTTCTCTCCATTCAACCAGTATGGAGGATGGTTCAAGCAGTCCCCGATATCTTATTCAAAGAGCGAAAAACACACATTCAGACCCACACAAAGTGCAGAAAAGGAGAGTGCAAATAATGCAATTCACACAATGTCCACCCAAAGCACAGTCTTCCTTAATATTCACAGCAGTGTTTCCTATAAAAAAGAGCATTCTAAGAACCTATTTATTTGCCCAAGGAGGGAATGAAGTATAAAAATTATAGCAACGAACTCTGCAAAATCACGGAACAAAAAAACTACGTGAAAAAACGACAATCTATTTTGTTGAGTTCTTTTGACGGTAGACAGGCAGTATTACAATTTTTAAAACAGCAATAAATTTTAATATTGGCTATAAGCCATTAATCCACAGTTAGACCTTTAAATGCTTGAAACGTTAAGGTCTTAAAGGGACGTCTACCCTAATTAATTTCATACCCAATTAGAAGGGATCGACACTGAACACGATGGTTTGCCCTATAATCCCCACACATTTCTGAACAAACCTCCTCTAGTCATAAACTCTACTCTGCACGTCAACAGCAGGACTGGGAAGGGGTACAGCCGCTTTTCACCGCCTACTGTTTCTGAAGGGAGCATTTATGCGTTTAGAAGCTCTAATTGGATCTGACAGGTTCAACGCATTCGTTTCAGTAAAAGGAAGGCTGGTCAAGTTATGAGTTCCGAGTCAGACACAGCAGAAGCTCGCTGGATGGCGTATCCGTGTCAGCTTCAAATTCTCCGCCTAATTGAACGTTTAGTGAGATACATGCCACAAAGAACGACTGATGAACTCGCGCAGTCTGAATTTCTTTTGTGAAAGTAGCGCGCCTGGTCAATAACAAATTTTCACATCGAGAACAAATTAGTTGTACTATAATTATAAAAAAATTCTCAAATATGCAATTTCGTATAGCCTACGTACTTGTTTATATTTGTTTATTTGCTTTTTGTTTGTTTGTTTATCTATTGCTGTTTAGTTAATGACAAGCGTCCTGAAATGTTACTCGTGTTAAATATATTAGGTTCACTAAATGCAACGTTCAAACTGTTGATTTCACCATTTGTTACATTTTAAGACTCTTACCAATTAGGCCTACTTGTTGCTAAAACAGCTTTTTCGTCGACGATATGAGCTCCTTGGAGGTTGGTGAGGCGAGGTGATATCTTCAAGTGAGAGTCATTTTTGGACATCTTTTGGCAATTCTCCTGCAGCCCTGAATCCACTATTGTTGTTTAATAGGCACTTGAGCGGATCTTTCAATGGTGGCCAACGGGACCAAACGACAAATTATGTCCACTCGCCAGAAGCAGGCCTTTTATAAAACTGTAGGGAATAATTATGACGGGAGGACAACAATTATAATTGATGGTGCGTATGCATTCTGTGCAAATGACCGACGTGGGTACGCAAAAGAAACTGTTTTTTCTATACTTAAGTATTAGAAGACCGGTCTTCTAATATATCGGGAAAACATAGATCATATTTTAGACAGTGATCAGACTGACAAGACGGGCTGTTAAACTCAAGCTGCATATGTGCACGCTTGGATAGATGGCCTTTAAACGTAGACAATGTTCTGAATTTTGTAAGCATCGCTTAGATGCATCATTCGTTTTGTGGCAGACTGATTGCATTATATTATAATGTTTATATTATACTGATTGCATTATATCATACAGTGTTACTGTAAGTAGGCCTATAATCTACCCAAATAAAGCCAATATTTATTGACTTATTTACCTATTTATTTATACCACTATTTACATAATACTTATTTACATATTTTCTAAGTTATGCTGCTTACGTACGATATCGTTCATTGAATACTCGTCAAAGTGCTCACCTATTCACAATGTATTCTTATTCCGTTCATACCAGCATGCAGCCAACACCTCCAGACACACACACACACACACGCACGCACGCACGCACGCACGCACGCACGCACGCACACGCCGCTTAACGAGGCCAGAGCACAACGGCGTCGTTGCTTCTCGGTGTCAAGTATGATCCACCCTCACAAATCAAATATAAGAGGAGAGAGGCTAAGGCGGAGATCCACGCATGTCAAAATCAGTGGTGTGCACTGGTCCTCTGGAGCCATTATCAAAATATGAACGTGATAAACATAAACCCTACTTATTCATAAATTAATGAAGTTACTTTACCCCTAAACAAAACAAACAAATTATATATAGACGTGTGACATTTAAAGGACGTTAACCTTAGTAATATACTAATACAATTCAACACTTTCAAACAAACAGCAAAATCGAATAGAATGCATGAGAAGATTATCAACTCGCTTTTGTGCTTGAAACACATTTCTCAATCAGTAATAAGTAATAAGAATTCACTTTAACGGCTACAAAAATCTACATACTAAAAATGAAATAACTGTTCTCTAACATTTCTGCACAGGTACAAGCTGTGCTTGTCTGTTACAGTACGGCACGATTAATTAATTAATTGACCGACAGCCTTAAATATACCATTCTAATTCCGTAATACGAAGACCTCCCATCGTATCTGCCATCACAAATGGTTCTGATAAGTAAAAGCGTTCAAAGATCAAAAAGACTATGAGTGTCTCTATTTACTTTAACTGCCCTTACAACCTCACCTCCTGTGTTTTACTACTTATTCTTTAAGAACAGGTATTCAATGGTATTCAGACTACGATTAACAATCCGTTTTAAATTCCGATTTAGGCTATTATGGCTATATGGGCTACATCCATTGTAAATGTAAATGTTTTATATTTCAGTCTACATGCTATTTCAAAAGCAATTAATATAATTCGAAGCTGGTTAGGAAATCAATTTTTTCTTGGTGAACGTGGACAAGTCATGCTACGCAAACGTTTCGTTAATCTTTAAATCAATTATCTTTTCGAATAGAATTGTTATCAAAACAGACAAAAAGTGATGAAGATTTTGCACAATTATTATATATTTCAAAATTGCCATATGCAGACGTACAGGTTGCACTTAAATCTCTGATATGAACAGGTAAAACAAAACAATAATTGTCATAATACCCTTTCAGCTTGAAAAATATGCTCTTTCAATATGTGCGCTTGAATCAACATCAGACGTAATTGTCGTTGCTTTATTATTTAATAATAATAATAATAATAATAATAATAATAATAATAATAATAATAATAATAATAATATAAACGCTTAAAATCATAAAGTTTATAGTTTATAGGGCTATTCTGTAAACGCTGGTAAATAAATGCTGCGATATAAGTTCCAGGGAAGAGTGGTGAGTGGTAAGAGACGGGAAAGGAGAGGTTAATCCGAGTTTAATGCAGTGATGCACAGCACAGGGTCCAGGCTGTGATGGTTGTGTTATCTCTCCCCAGCATTTGGGTCTCCCTCAATTTCAACCCCGCCAAATAGCTGCGAGAAAGTGCAGATGGAGTGACTCTCTGTGCCTGGGGGAAAATGATATTAATAGCTAAATAACTTCCTCATACTTTCACTAAATCTCTCTCTCTCGCGCTCACACATAATATTTTAGATGGATTTGTTTGAAGTTTTCGACCGCTTCACTCCCCTGTGCTTCTCTTTCGGGGAGGCTTTCGAAGTAGGGTATGCATATTATTTTATATAAATGGTCCACGTTTGGTTCACAAGAAGGACGGCGTATACGACGTGCGTTCACGTTAAGGTATTGGCGAAGATGGCTGACGAAGAACTAGTGATGAACGAGTGAAGACTGATTAAAAGCACATCGAACCAAGACTTGCAAGACGTTTGCGTTTAATAAATTTGATACAACATATGTAGACTAGCCTACTTATTACTCACAATCGATATTTTGCACGTTTTTTAAAGCAGAATGGTAAGCGTTCTCTGTTATGCTTAAGATATGACCGAGCGCCCAGGCAGTCTGTCCTGGTTAAATATGACCGAGCGCCCAGGCAGTCTGTCCTGGTTATATATGACCGAGAGTCCAGGCAGTCTGTCCTGGTTAAATATGACCGAGCGCCCAGGCAGTCTGTCCTGGTTAAATATGACCGAGAGTCCAGGCAGTCTGTTCTGGTTCTTCATGACAGTGATATCTGATTATTCAAACATTCCTTTGTCTCCTTTTTGTTGGAAATATCCTTAGGTTCCACCGCGACACTCTCTGTTTAATTGAATATGCACATTGAAACCGAGCCTGGAGCGTCGGACTGCCTGACACGGCACTATCTCTCTCCTGGCCCTCTGTCATTATCCACTCACAACACGACTAAATCCTGTCTGGTCTCTGTTTGATTAGATTGAGAACCTCAGGTAATCCTCCGATTTGCTGAAGTGTCCATCGTCTCTCTCTCTCTGACACGTCCTAACATACACGTTTGCCTGTGTAGCCGGTGCAGATGGTTCCTGATAAACGGACGTGCGGACACGTAGGACCCCCCACCACCGACACACGCACACGCACACACACACACACACACACACACACACACACACACACACACACACACACACACACACACACACACACGCACACGCACACGCACACGCACACACAACGTCCCCTTTGACTGGTTCTCACAAACAAAAGGAGGACCAGGTGAGCTGTCAGACAAGAGCTACCCGCCTCGGCATAACCTATTAGATACTAATTAAGCTTGACAGATTTTAGCAAACTCTCCCGACGCTCATAATTTGTGGGCTTCCGTAACGAGGACATCAGGTGAAGCCCACCGGGCGACTGAATTGTATCGGCCCCGACCATAAAATGTTAATATTTACACATTTGTCAATGTATAAATGAAGTGTAGTTTTTCAAAGACTGCATAAGCCTATGCCCACATTTATAACCTTTGTTTTTCATCGAATGTTAAATGGAATATATAAGATCGTTTAGAAGAACTGTAACAAACAAACACATACATATATATAGGCTATATATACATAAATGCATAAAATAAATTACAATTCTGTCCTATAAAATAAAATCTCATGAATGTATGCCCTGGGCAAGCCAGAGTACGCCGTTAGAGATGAAAGTGAAAAGAAAAGGCTCAGTTTAATCGGGCTTAAAACCCTTCAACATTACGTTTGTGCTTGAAACCCGATCGAGTCAGGGATGATTGAGGATAAACGCGTTTCCTAACATACCCGCGAGCTATTACGCCCCTCTCAAACACAGCCACCCATTCAAAAGACAGCATTTTCTCCACTAACTCTAATAGGTCTTAACATTATTAAGTGTTATCCGGATGGCAAACTTAAACGGGGGAATAGGAACCCTTTCAAGAATTTTACAGCACATTTAATTATATGGTGTAGACACGATGCTATTAAGACAGATATGTGAGAATAGTTAACACATGTAGTCTGCAACACCTCTGATAGCACACGCATAAAAAAGGAAAGCCAAGTCTGTTTGCATGATATATTGACCTAAAACAATTTTAAATAAAATCTACCGTAATTAATATACACCAACACACTAACATAAACACACTAAATAATTTTGTGGTTGCAAAGAACAAGTTTATCATTCTTAGTAACTGTATAATTATATTTCAAGCTTTGCATCAGACAAAACAACTACGTTCTACTTTCACAATCAGGATAATCGGTTGTGTTGCCCTTGGGTAGTTTTTTATTTTTGCTTAACGGAGCTATAATATGATAATTAAATATCTCAAAATATTATTCCAGTTGCACACGAATCTGCAGTTTACTAGTTATCATAACTTTCTCTGAAAGACAGCGTATGTAGAAAATAGTCCACGACACACGCAAAAGCACACTAAATAAAACGACTGTGTTACGGCACACTTTGCAAGATTAAAGCAAAAACAAGCTGTCATTTTCCTACACATGTACATCCTCTACACGCAGATACACATACTTTGTTTTCCCAAGGATTTTAAAAATAGTGAACAGACCCATTCACGTGTCAGTATTGCGAGGATTGTGCTGTTGCACCTCACTGTCCTGCAAAAGCCCAAAAGATCATGTTCGTATGCTGAAGTTCAGAAGAAGATGTGCTGAAGGTTTGCATGAACAACTATGACCATGGTTGGTGCACCAACTAATGAGCAGTTACACGGAACGTATACTCCAACTAATCTAACGGCCTTTCCGTTTGAGGACTAAATAACATGATGAAATAATTAAACAACTATAGACTATGATAAAAACGTTCATAACAATAATAAAATGTCAACAAACACTGTCATTATTATTAAATACTTCATGTAAAATACTCGTTAAATCAATAGAAAAACGACTTGTTCTTTATGATGATGATGATATTATTATTATTATTATTATTATTATTATTATTATTATTGTTACAGTGTTGACTTAAATGTCTTATTTTAAATTATAAACCTGTCATAAACGAAAGTCATAGCCCTGCTGATATATTTCATAATTCTTGCGGATGCTACCTTTGATGCTTGGTGCTAAGTTGCAGGGGTTAAAAGTTTTGCACTGGCCTACTTCCATGATTTTAAATGTTAAAGTGATATAAATAATGTCAACTGACAGCTGTCGACACTGGCAGGTAAAATACGCTAAATAGTAATGTGCTATCCAAATTAATTTACGGAGTCTAAATACTTAATATCACATAAATAATTTAGCAAGCACTGAGTAGCTAACCGCATGAAATCAGTGCTTTTTGCCAAAAAGTCTACTTATTTTCCGAAGGGACGCACTAATTCCTTCTGACGAAAACAAAGAACTGTAACTTTGAAACTGGATTATGCAAAATTTCACCTTTTTCAATAACAAGTAGAATAGAATAAACAACACATGCCCTGTTTATCTTTCGGTTTTGTCTTTTGTTAAAGCTAGCACTGTGATGAACATCGCTTACTGCCTTCATTTCACCACATAAATCAAGCAACCAATTTTCGGCGTATTAACGCACCTTTATCCCCAAGAATTCCGTCTATGCTGTGTTTAGTTTTCTTCTCCCCATCTTCATCTTTCTTGTCACATTCGTCATCATCATCCTTCTTGCCAAAACGTGCTCTCAAAACCCGGCTAATGGAACTCACTAAGATAAAGATAAACACACAAACACGCACATATATTTGAAAACAATATATA
Organism: Brachyhypopomus gauderio; assembly: GCF_052324685.1. Classification (NCBI taxonomy): domain Eukaryota; kingdom Metazoa; phylum Chordata; class Actinopteri; order Gymnotiformes; family Hypopomidae; genus Brachyhypopomus; species Brachyhypopomus gauderio. The sequence continues at coordinate 9,405,053 of NC_135211.1, read as the reverse complement.
TATATATATATATATATATATATATATATATATATATATATATATATATATATAATATAATATATTTACAGGGTTTCAACAGGGTTAGCTGTTAAATATTTTTATTTTTTTATGTCATGTATTTACTACGAACAATAAACAAGATCAACGGTTAAAGTAGGGGATAAGGTGCAGTGCACGCGCGTATAAAATCTGCATTTCGCAGTGTGTAGTCTCAGTAGAAAGGAAAGGGTGCTTACCGGATGAGGCCTCACCTGAAGGAACCGTGCTTCTGTCGCACACTCCGTCCTTCAGCAGTTTGTCACGAATCTCCCAACTGAACATTCCTGGATTCTCGCGTTTGTATTCCTCAATTCTCTTTTCAACGTCAGGCGTTGCCACCTGCTTTAGTATTAAACCATTTTGAACCAAAAACATGACAAAGAAGAGGAAAATACATTTTAATACATTTTTGTAAATATATATCATTAATATAACAACCCTACAATACTTATGCTGCGTTCTGCATTAATAAACTTTGGGCTAGGATGCATATAATAAGTTTGAGAGCTTAAAAGTTTTGTACAGGCCCAAGTCCATGATTTTACGTGTTTCAGCAACATTCAACACGGTGATGTTGCAAAATTGTCCACTCACCCTGGGTTTACTTCCACCTATTGCTCCAGGACGAATCGAACCCGTCTCCTGGTACCGACAAAGGATTTTAGACACGCAACCGTGGGAAACTCGCAGCTGTCGCGAGATTACGCAGGGTCGAATGCCGTGGTGAGCCATCTCGACTATCTTGTGTCGAATATGATTCGGTAGAGGCCTTCCATTGATGAACACTCCACCAAGCTGGTTGACTCGACCTTGGCCCAGGGGGGTTGATACTGTTCCATAACAAACATATTCAGGCCGATCCCAATTATAAAGTTATAATTACATGTAGGAAAATGGTCTGTACATTTGTTCTGGAATAGCCAATAGTTTTGCATTCGAATGTCTGCACCCCATTACCAGAGATTTTGTCATAGAATAAAATACTGTCGATTTGGCTAGATCTGTGCATTACTTATCAAGTAGCCTATCTTCTTATGCCACACTCTGCCACAACTAATGACAATTATAACATTTAATGCAATAGTCAAGACCTGGAACTGTTCAAAAACAAATACCTCCCTTCAGCACGAAGGGCATGACCACCGACCAGAGTCGCGTTAGGCTCACCCACTCTATTTGTCCTGTAACATGCATCATTTGAGGCAGTATAACACTTCAGTGCCCTGTTTGCCATTCAAGAGGCTCTGAAGATGTCACACTTTACACCTCGATTATTCCTAGTCATGCAGGACAAATATTGGCATGATCCGTTGAGCCATCTCTTAGCTGTGTGTTTTAGTTCCATTTGATGCTGCAGGACACTTGAGTAAATCCCACAGCTTGCGTGTAGTTGCAAGATTCATGAGTTTGAACATTTTCGTCAACGGCCCTTAAGCACGAGCCTTCTCGTTCTGCAAAGAGATCCCAGTCGGTGCTCTAGCTGAGCAAGCAGGTGTAAATGTAACTTTTGGCGTGTGCATTGTTATGAACATTTCAAAGGTTTGCAAAATAAATGACTCTCGAAAGGGGTATTTTTAAAAGTTAATACGCTAATAAATGATTTCATATTTATCTGAAATCTATTTTTGGTTTGAAAATTTGCGCATTTATGATTATCGTAGTTAGGCTAATTTAGATCACAGAACAGCTTTCAGGTTGATTCACTGACAATTCGAGCGTTTTATGTTTGGTGATATCTCAGGACTCACATGTATTGCCGTCTATAACATTTTGCATTTGCTTAACATTTTGCATTAAAATTATTGAATGAATTCAAAAGATCTCTAGAGCTCTAGTCTACAGACTGACGTAGAGGGGCTGTGTTTGGTAAGCAACATTTCCCTCCCCCCAAAATATGGCATGACAATCTTTGCAAAAGCAGTCATAAAAGATAGCATACCTTCCAATGGAAATCCAGTGCGGGGATAGTTCTGGCCTGGTGCTGGCCGAACCATTCTAGGAACTGTTCCTGGTAAAGTAGCCATTCCAGCTACTCAAAAAAAAAATAAAAAAATAAATAGTCTACTCAGTCAAACACCAGACACACAGATAGGTCCAGTCTTGCCTTCGCCGAGGAAACTACAACAGGTCCGATCTTTTTAACAAGCCATGCAGAAATCGACCCAGAAAACGAAATTCCAACAAGACACCAGTGGATATTATGCCCAGAAAACTGAAGAAAAAGTCAGACAACTTTGCATTCAGTTGCCTAGTGCTTTTCATTAAAAAAGCCAAGAACGCAGAGTGTAAAGTTTTTAAAGCGAAGTGTGCGGAAGGAAAGGGATTATAGCACTCTTATTAAACGAAGGTAAATTGTGTTTGTTTGCTTTGAATCAGTCAGAGGTCTGCTAGTTTTGATAAAATCCTCTGCTGGTGACTGGGAGTAGTTTAAGTGGCCAACTTTGGCGCACGTTATGGGAGGGGGCAGGCGCGCGCAACGATAGGCTCTCCGGCCTCTCTTTTATTCCTGTTGGAAAGACGGGGTAAAGCCTCGGACCTGGCGACCAATAGGAGTGAACGGTTAAGACCGCAGACAGACGTTTCGCTTTGAGCCTATATAACTGCTGCCCTCCCACCCTATTATAAGTCAAGACACAGGAAATGTTAAATGGAATTTTCATTCATCACTGATTTGAGATGTATGCTAAACGTTCGTTCTAATCAAGCGTTTTGTGAGGGCTCTCTTTTTTGCACCCCACCTCATTCTCTCTCTTTCTGTCTCGCTTTTTCACACACACACACACACACACACACACACACACACACACACACACACCTTGCCATAATTCATAACTTCTCTCTCTGTATTGATACTCCTCTTGCTTTCTTTCTTTCTGTAGATGTGAAGTATACAAACATCGTGAACATGTATTTGTTGAGAGTTTTGTCCTAACGCTAGTATAAAATATTACTTCTGTTGTATTATGAATTTATTTAATAATACTTGTTTTAATATGTAAATGTCTTGCTAACATTATGATAGTACCAATTATATTTAAAAAAATTGAATTATTAGGAAATCTAACTTTTTGAGTAAACTGGATCAAGACAACTAGAAGCCTACATCAGAAAACCAGTATCGCGCTCTGGCATTCAATAGCACCCAGTATCGGATTTGAACCATTTCACTCATTGCATCTGTATAAATAAACATTTTAATTATCAGACCAACCGTTTAGTAAAATTCATAAAGAAAGTATTTAAAAACACTAGACCAAGTATTCTAAGTATAGACACATCTATAGATATGTAGATATGTGTAAATATTTCTGAACACTTATTTGAAGACGTTCACATTGTCCTGCAGCGGAATGCAAATGTCCCACCATAAACTACAATTTGTTCCATTCTTACCCGGCGCATAACCCCCAAACCCTACCCCATGTTATGTGCAAGAATGATTGGTCATGACATTTATAATTCTTGTTAAGAACGGACAGTACAGATGGTCAACCACTAAAGCATAACATTTACTGCACGCGCTCTGACCCACAGTTAATTGACTAGGCCTGTTAAACTGAACGAAAGCCTTCAATAGTCATTTGGCGTCTGGACAAATACTCCGTGTGGACAAGATTGTTATCAGCATAACATTTTGAAAAAAGACCAAAAGTAGGCTACTACAGTTTGAAGGCTATTGAGAGCATTTGTTATATATATATATATATATATATATATATATATATATATATATATATATATATATATATATATAGTCGTTATAAAGGTACTTTTAATTTGCTTTATTAACACATACAAAAAACAAAAAATAAAGCAAAATAATAAATAATGCATGTTGTTGATATTGCAAATATGCTGAATGGTCCGGGCACGTGTATTAACTCTGTGGGACCGCCGTGCATAGAAAATTACGTGACAATTGCCGTGGAGAACACTCCTGGTGGAAAGCAATTTCACAAATAATTTTTACAACAATTAGGGAGTGTGCAGGGGTGAAATGGCGATTTCACATGCAGATGTGCCGGTGGGGAAGACCTGGTATCCAACTGCAAAGCTCTGACCCTCACTCTCTCGCTTTGGTTAGCTTCGCATGGGTTAGACAGACACAAAGAGGCAGACTCACCCTCCTGGGAAGATTCGCCAAGCTATGGATTAAGTCAAGCATCAATCAAGTGAAACCCTACTAGACCAGACCAGTATGGCTTTGATGGGAAACTTGCCTTTTTCCGCCGGTTTATGAAACTCTCCAAAGGAATCTCTCTCTCTCTCTCTCTCTCTCTCTCTCTCTCTCTCTCTCTCTGTCTGTCTGTCTGTCTCTCTCTCTCTCTCACACCATTTTCGTTAAAAGATTCGTGCGGGAAAATAACGTGTTGAACTAAGAAAAACTGAAAAACTGTAAAGTCACGAATTAACTTTTAGAGAGTTAGAGAGAGAGAAACGAACACAGGACATCTTAAAAGCGGTCAGCTTTCATATTATTGCGGCTGTCCAAGCAACAGCAATATTATCATCGTTTGTATTTTTGTTACAATAGCAACATGTCTCTGCAAACGGAGCTGCGCTGCTTATTTAGCTGAGGATGCTATTGGATTAGAACATGCTCTTTCATTGAAGAGTAATACGAAATATTTCGTTGATTTCAGCTTATTAGAAAGGGGGCACAATTTTATCACCCTTGATGACTTCAGTTACGAAGGACGACCACCATTAAAAATATTAATCAAATATTACAATCCTTTTGCTCCCCTGATCATAACAGAGCACAGGTTCGAGCACAGACTCTAAACGTAGTCACAGACTCTAAACTTAGTCACTAACTTAAACGTAGCGTGACCAATCACATTTACACCATTAAGTAATTCAAACGGACACCCAAACAAACCAATAGTTATTATTATTATTATAATATGCGTCTGTTCATCATATGTGTAGCCATTTTGTGACAACTATTTTCAAAGAGATGTAAAAAATGTATGTGGAAAGAATTCATAGCCAATGTTATTATTATGACCCATAGAGGGCGTTTGTGTAACTGTTTTTCTTGATTTATGTATGTTCTATTTCAAAAAGACACCATTGCCCAGAAATGCGAGCAAACAAATTGTGTTTTCTATCATAGAACAGAAAATGATGTAGCTAGAGCTAAAGATTTCTTATCAAAGCTCTGTATTATTCCTTTGTTGCAATCAACCAACAGGTTGCCTTAGCAACAATTCAGCTAGTACCAGATTTATAAAACAAATGAACGTGCAGGATCTTTGACATTCCCCTAATCACAAAATCAAATTGTACTTATAAATCACATTGTCCACTTCTCTGCAGGAGCTCGGTAGGTTTGACTTGCAAGGTTTACCCACAATTACACACCACCGTGTCAAGAAAGCTTCGCATGGACTCAAAGTTGAACTGCTGGTCAGACTCTATAGCCATCTCATCAGCATTGCCATGGCGACCGCTGCCGGCGGTCCTGGTGGATTCTTGTTAACGTGCAGAGGCACGCTTACATCTGCTGACAATTACGACGATGTGTTATTGCTTCCGCCATAGAGTGATTTGATCCTGCTGCCCAGTGTGGGGCCCAGTGTCATGTAGCCTAGAAGACGGTCGCTGCATGTTAGGATTCTCATTTACTTGAATAGCAGGGAATAGGACAGAATGCATAGCATAACAATGCTAATACAAAGATGCTATCATAGTGTGGCTTGCCTTGTCTGTGAGCAAGAACAGTGGGTTATTCAGGAATAAAACTGTACAGTAAACAGCACCAGACAGTACTGTGCAGTGAAATATAGTACAAGAAAGTTTACATTAAGCTTTTACCTTAAAGAGATTCCTAAAGATATTTCTACATTACAGTCCAACAAACACAGAACACAATTCCTTACTCTGAAATGCTAAAGTCTCTGAATTTCATTGTATTTGCTACAAATGTATGAAGAATTTTGATCATACTGATAGTGTGAATAAAGCAACCAGCATATAAGCACACAGATATAACCTATTTGAGAACATTTTCTATAATACAGGTGGTTTGGCAGCCGACTTGGTTTATATACATTATGTGTATATTATGTATATATTGGTATATTATATATTAGGTGATAGGTCATGCGAGAGGAGTGAATAATGAATATTGTTAATTTAAGTTAATTTAGATGATAATTAAACTCTAGAATCTGTGTTACTAATATAACTATTATAACTATCACTATTGATATTATTATTATAACGACTGCTCATGTGATTTCACCAATTTTGCATAAAATATTTGTTTTGTTAAAAACCTCATGTCCTATTTAATGAAAGTTTCTTAGTTATATTATTTATGCCATTATGGAAGATAGCAAGTGTATGTCTCCATTGCAATGGCTATATGAATATTGGAATATTCAAGCACACACTGTGACGCTTGAAGGAGGAGGCACGACGAGCGTCGAACGGTGCACATGAAACGTTTAATAACACAAATAACAGGTGTAAGCTTCGTGCGGAGGGCAAGCATATACAACTGACACTCACGCAGGCACGAAACTTTAGACAAAGACGAGCACAAGACATTGCGCGAACGCACATTAAATAGGTGATTAACACATATCCTCGTGATCTCGAGACAAGGCACAGGTGCGACTACGAACACGCTCACAAACTACCCACACCCACGGAACTACAAATATGGACATAACTGCACGCAGACGACATAACGACACGCCCACAGGGAAGGGTCCGGAGCTGTGACCGTGACACACACACACTCTCTCTCTCTCTCTCTCTCTCTCTCTCTCTCTCTCTCTCTCACACACACACACACACACACACACACACACACACACACACATCATATATACACATTATATTATATATATATATATTTTTCAATTTGAATATATATTAAATATTACACAGCTGATAAAGGACCTCTGACTGAAACATCCTGTTTCTCTGGCAACTTTGTGTACTTTATTACAATTTTTAATATCTCTCTCTCTCTTTTCCCAATTTTTAATCTTTCTCTTTCTCTCTCTCTCTCTCTTTCTAATAATATTAAATTATTATAGTATAAAATTATAACATTTGTATTTTATAAAATTATATTATTATAATATATTATATTCTATATACTATATTATTATAATATACTATATATATATATATATATACATATATATATATATATACTATATTATTATATTCATATAATAAGATGAACATGGATTGTGATTATTATTATTAATATATAAAACAAGATTACAATCAATTACATATAGTACCACATCACATACGTCCATAAAACATCTAATATCTAATAATATATTTAAAACAATAGCCAAAAATATAGCAAACATAATAAGTCTGCTAAGCAAAACCAACATAAAACCTCACTTAAATACTTTGTGAATTCGAGTCAGATCAATCCCAACACTGCACTATGGAGCAGACACCATTTCCCTGAAAATAAGTAATTTCTCTGACCAGTGTTGCACGGAAATTAAACTAGTATCAAGATCCATTGACCCGCATTAAGGCCCTGCTGGGTTCCTGATTACCCCTTTTGAAGTCCTTGCAGGGGGTTTAAACGGTCATTTTTGTAGAAATGAGCCAATTCTTCAAACCTCCCCAATCAGATAAGAACTGTTTTTCCTCACTAAATTATATCACAGAATCTAAAAACGCTGATGTACCTTTATAATGGATATAGCGACAGCCCATGGTTACCTCAATTACAGAATACTAAGCCATATGAATATACATGAAGACATTCTTCAGTCTCCTATTGTTCCACATATGGTTCTAACAATCATGTGTCTTTAGAAACAAATATTAACACTACTATACACAATCGGTGCAGCAAAAGGTGGTCAGTGTGTGCGCCCATCAAACATGCTGCTGCCCCCGTCCATGGTGTGCATGACGGTTATGGGCCACTTGCCCTTTCTGCCTGATCTCCTGACCCCTCCTGTGTGCACAAGGGACCAGACACTGCTGGGTGCAAGCAGGTCACGACCTGGCGAGAAGGCTACAGTCAGTTAGGTGTCCACCTCACACACAGGGGCTGAGGGCTCTTAACTATAATTGGGTATGACTATCATCCGCTAGCCCGGGTGTCCTGGCAACTCAAGGCAAAGGTCTCGGAAGAGAACATTTAGATCTCATCCAATCTGGCCAGCTCAGAAAAAGCCTTTTATGTGCAAAGGCCTTTTAAAGTCAATGAGGGTGATTTGTTTCCATGCTGCTGTGGGGCAAGTCTACATGCATAAGCCCACCTGCTTGGATTCGATCTGGGCTTCTCTGGGGCAAAAATGGCACTGCTTTATGGCTGAGACTAGGTACATATGGAGAGCCCTTTGCTTTGGAATTTGGAGCTTAAATACAATTGCAGATGTCAAACAAAATGACACAGTGACGGGGCATGTTTAACAAATTAGAACACACTAATGGATACAAGCTAGAAATTACTGTATGGACCTGTTTGGATCTATGCACTATATGCACTATGAGTGAATAATTGCTTGTTAATCCAAAGAGGTTTGCATTAAAATGTATTGTTATTATTGTTATGTATAAACTATTATATTATTAACAATGGATTTTTTTGTATTGTTAGTGCTTGTATAATGCATAATACTGTACAGTATGCATCTCAATATCATTTGACAAAATTGCTGTTGTTCTATAATCTGCTATCAAAATGCAAACATTTGATCCTAGTTCCCTGTGTCACTCAGAAATATGTCATGTTATTGAAAGCTAAATAGTCATGATTTCTATAGCAGAGGGGTGTGGCCCAGGGGTGTGGCCCAGCCTCTTCTGTGGGGCAGAGAGACAGCCTGGGTGAACTAGTAATTAAGATGGGTTGCACCTGTGTGTGGTTAACGGCACTCATTAATAATTAAACATTCTGTGTTCGATTCCTGCTTCCAAGGTCCTGTTTTTGTTTCTAGACCAGGAATATGTCACAGTAACCTTTTACACTGTGTTTTAAATTACCCAGAGAAAACTGTAATAGCTGAAGCAACACCATGCAGTAGAGGATTAAAGAAGCAGGAAACAAAATCAAGGAATTGGATCACTTGACTCTTGCCATGTGAAACAGATGAATGAGTATAATTTGAGATATTAATAGTCCAATTCTCTCATGGGCTTGGTCCTTATTTCTTCACTTAAAACCTGAGTTGACCAACAGGGTCCAGCATTCAGGCAGATATTCAACAGATTCCTGGGATATCCCATCTTCCACCATGATCCCACTTCCCAAGAAACTCTTACAGGCCTGAGTTATCTGCGTTCATGGAAACCTTTGAATGGTGTTGGCAAGGACACCCGCTGGACTGACAGCAGTTTACCTGCTGGACGAAAAGGACTGATCTTGCAACACCTTGACTACCAAACGCAATGATTCTGTTTTTGTACTTTAGCTTGGTGTTCAACACCATCATTCCAGAAATCCTCCCACTCCCCTGCCAGCGTTCGGTGGATCACCAGCATGCGAGGCTGGAGGAAGTTCCTTCTGGTACGGAGACAGTCAGCACTGCTGCTCCTCAGGGATGTCTTGTCCTTCTACAATGAGTCAATCCCCAAGGAACCAGCTGTTACACTCCTCACGTTTACAGGTAGTCTTTGGAGTCATGCAAAAAGGTGATGAGTCTTTATTTGAGCAGGGGGATGAACACATTTACATTTACGGCATTTAGCAGGCGCTCTTATCCAGAGCGACTTACAAAGTGCTTTGCATCCGAGCGCAGAATTCATCCTAGGAAATAATACAGATAGGCCAGAATTCAAGATACCATTGAGTCAGATTACTGCTACAGGAGTCAATGTCATTACCTAGTGTTTTGCAAGTTAGACATTTGCCAAGAAGCACAAATAACCATAGACAGACATACAATTTACAACAACGGCAAGTGGTATCAGCTGAGTTAGTGCTCTGGTAAGAACTCAACAAACAGGTGGGTCTTCAGTCTACGCTTGAAGATAGCAATAGACTGCAGTCCTAGCAGCTAATGGAAGATCGTTCCACCATTTTGGAGCCAGGACGGAGAATAGTCTGGAGCTTTGTCTTCCATGAGACTTTAAGCATGGAGTTTCGAGTCGAGCCAAGCTTGAGGTTCTGAGTGTTCGCTGTATGGAATGGCTTTTGACCATGGACATCATGTAGGGAGGGGCCAGTCCATTTTTGGCTTTGTAAGCAAGCACCAAGGTTTTATATCTGATGCATGCCGCTACTGGAAGCCAGTGAAGAGAGCGTAGCAGAGGAGTCACATGTGAGAACTTGGGTAGATTGAAGACCAGTTGTGCTGCAGCATTCTGAATTAGTTGTAGAGGTCTGATGATCCGTGGAGGAAGACCTGCAAGTAGGGAATTGCAGTAGTCCAGCTTAGAGATTACTAGAGACTGCACAAGCACTTGAGTAGCTTCCTGTGAAAGGAAGGGTCGTATTCTCCGTATGTTGCAGAGGAGAAATCTGCAGGATCGGGTCAGTTTTGAAACATGTGTTGAGAAGGACAACTCGTTGTCCAACGTTACACCCAGGCTTCGTGCAGTTTCTGATGGTGTTAACAAGGTGTTCTCGAAGGAAACTGTGAGGTTGTTGTTTGGGTTTGGGGTTCCTGGAATGTTCAATAATGTGGATATGACAGTGAACTTTAGAAGACACCCTTCAGCACTGCTCCATCTCAGAACATCCAACATCTCCTTGTCAATGATGGAGACCTTCAAGTTTCTAGGAACTACCATTTCCCAATACCTGAATTGAGAGACCAACGCCAACTCCATCCTCAAAACAGCCTATGCAGTGGGCTATTTTCAGTGGCAGTGGAGGAATATGGTCTACCACAGTCATCAAGTCTCTCCTGGAAACACCCATCACAGTCTGGTTCAGAGCAACTAAATATAACAGGAACAGAGTGCAGTAAACAGTAGGAAGAAGGAGGAGTCTCTTCCTTCATGCCAACACCTTTATAAATCACTATGACATAGCTAGTAATTTATTAATTGCATCCTGCTTCACATTTACTGTATTGTACAAATATTCTCGTAATTTAATTAATGTGCATTATTGTTTCTCTATGTTTAATGCATATAGTTTGTCTTCTGTATCATCTGATTTTTGCTTGTGTGTTGTGCATTGTCTGTATACTGTCTGTATTGCTTGTGAATCACCAATGGTAGGAATCAAATTTCTTGTATGTATTAGCATTTTTGGCCAATAAATTTTATTCTGTTTCCTCCAAATAAGGGATTTCCTCTGTCACATAAAATTTATGAAGCTAAATAGGAAGTAATAAAGTAAGAGAAGTATTGTATTTATCCTTTCAAAATGGACCTTGTACTGTAATGATGGACAATCATTACTGTCACAGGTGATCACAGGTGGAACACTGGTGTCCCAAAATGCACCAGGCACAAGTGGAGTCAGTGGTTAATGTTAGTGGAGTTAGTGGCTGTCAGTCCATTCATGTAAGATGCATTTGGTTTGCCCTGTAGCTTTTCAAAGTATCTTTTCATTCCCATGTTTATTTGTTCTCAAGAAGTACAAAACTACTGCTACATTCTTCTTCTTCCTCCTCCTCTTCTTCTTCCTTCTCTTCTCCTGAAAATATTTTTGTGTTTTCTGAATTTATGAGAAGCAGGATTTCACGTTTCCAGTTTTCCTGCTGAACAATAAATAACCTATAGAATCATTCTAATAATTCTTAATGTCAAAAAATTCTTAAAATAAATGAAGCAATAATATTCGTAATAAGAAAGAAACAAATAAAGAAAAAAAGAAAGAAACAATAAATAAAAAGAAAGAAAGAAAGACGTATCGAATTGAATTGTGAACCTTGAAAAGATGATGCACTATCACCATCTAGTGGACAATGTTTCGAACAACTATCTTCCTGAATTTCATTCAATTTCCGGTCCAAAGAAAAATGGCTGCGCCCTTGTAAATGTCATATTGTTGATATCTGCTGTGTTTCTTTGCTGCTACAAGATTTATCCAAGTTAAATTAAGATATTTTGATTTAATTACTACATGCACTGTCCAGATTTTTGAGGTATGTGAATGGAGAGATGTAAACTAGCAAAAGTCATATAAAGTATCACGTTCATAG